>NW_027509186.1:40572500-40610000 GCF_051911475.1 Siphateles boraxobius | reverse complement strand
TATTTGTAGGGCAACCTTATGATTTGAAATGATTCGTTTCAGTCTTTTTGAATGGGAGTTCCCCAAACCGGAAGTGCCACCCATAATTCAAAATGCAGTAAACTCGTCAGGAATAAGGTGGATTTAGTATTAATAATAAATATTATTAGACTAGTATGCAAATATTACATCTTCACAATAACTTCATCACAGTTGGTTCTTCATTCTATAAATGTCAGTCAAAGGGAGATTCTAAAAAATTAAAATATATTTTTAATTAAAATAAGAATTATTATAATTAAATATTATTATTGTATAGCCATATTGATATATAATAATAAAAAATTGGCCAAATTGCGCCGCAAATGTGGATCTGATTTTTTTTTTTTACTGATTACTAATCAGCAAAAATTGCAACTCCATTTTTCGCCCAAATCTTGCAGCCCTGCCGGCATGATCTGATTGGGCAAAAGGGGCCTTGAAACCAAACTGTGGAGTAGCGATTGGATTGGTCGTCAGAAGTCATGTGATCTGACTGCGGATTTACTGCTGATTGCTGGTAAAAATGCAGGTCATTATCTGGAGTAACATCCAGAAAATAGCAGCGGCAGATGTGACCAGGCCACAGGGATTGCGCTAACAGCGTGTGTGTGCGTGTGTGTGTGTGTGTGTGTGTGTCACCAACACACACCAGAGTGAGAGAGGCTTAACGGGGTGGTTCAACAAGCGGACAAGGAGGCAATGTATCCGTAGCAACGGGTGATCTGTGTGGGAGTGTGTGTGTTCACACTGGCATGTTTGATTGACAGATGGAGAGCGAGTGTGTTGGAGAGAACTCTACATTTATTCTCTGCATAAAAAAACTAGACAGACCAGAGAGTTTGAGCTTAGTGTGTGTGTGTGTGTGTGTGTGCTGTTCAGAACTACATGTACAGCAGACAGGAGATAAACACACAAACTACTACATTTGCATTTTCTGAAGAAAATAGTAGAGCTTGCAAGGCAGCAAAAGAAAAGTTTCAGGTACATGTAGGTTGTAGCACACGTTGTGAATCAACACAATATTGTATACAAATATTACAATAACTTCATCACAGCTCGATCTACATTCTAATACTGTGAGTTTCCGGTTTTTTTTTAACTTTTTTACTTGATCGGAATAGTTTGGAAATTGGTTTTGGCACTTCTCGTGTGAACACAAGAAAAAAAAAAAGAAAAAAGAAAAATCACGGACATGATTCGAGCTTAATAGTCCTGAAAAAAAGAGTCACACTTGTATTGTTCACGGTCTAAAATGAGCGCATTGGAAACTAATGAGAGACGAATTTCCTCTAGTGGAAGCGTTTGGTACTGCAGCCAAACAACATCTCACTGAAAGCTATTTATTGAGATATCAGGCTCAAATTTTGAATACAGGTTGTTAAATTTTCTTAAAGATTTCCTCATAGTTTCAGAGTAAAACGTGTTTTGGTAAATATATATTTCATACAAAAACCTTTTTTTTGTGTGCATTTTTAATAATAATAAACTTAAACTTCTATGAATTTTTAGTTTAACTTTTTTTTACTTTTCACATCAGCAATAATCTGCCAAATGTCATCTTCATAAAGAGACCCAACTAAAGTCTGTGCTTGAGATTTATGACAGCCTAAATTGGAAATTTAATTTTCAGATCTATGCTCAAAAAGTGATTAACAGTTAATAAATGGATCATAACTATTCCAGAATTAAAAACTAGTACCATAAAATTTCCAAAAAATGCAAAATATCAAATAAAAAACATTATTGAACTAAAATATAGTACATTTATTTAGTTAAAAATAAATAATCCGGCCATTTTTGACCGCTACGTGAAGAGCACCAGAGGGTTTGAGCATAATATTTCATAAAATGATGACCACAAAGCAACAGATGCAAACAAAAGAGACCAAGCACATTTCATTTCATTTTTTTCAGTATGCAATTACAAGGGGGGAGAAACAATTGCAGCATGCAAATACCATAATGATGTCACTGGGCTGTCAGTTAGATTTTGAATAACGAACATTCCGTCAATGTGATGTAGATGTTCTAAAAATGATCTGCCAAAAAGTTTGAAACGGTAACAACGTCAACAAAGAAGAATCTCAATGTTTGAGAAATATCAATACAATGCTGCCTTACATGCACTGCGATTACACTAACTAAAGACTCAATTTTGCCTTCTGCTGATGAAATTGGTGAAATAAATATATTAATAACACTTTTAGCTGCTATGTTATGGTAACTTGGCAGAGAAAGAGTGAGAGAACGAAGTGCCGCTAAAATGTGCAAATGTTTGTCACTTTCATATTTCTCGTCTCCATGGCGACGGTGACGTCTTAGTTTATTCTAACAGATTTGAGTGTCCCTGCCCGGTTTAAAGTCTGAGATCGGTGGAGAGACTGAGACATTGATCACACGAATACTGCGGCTTTTACCGCCACCATCTGCTGACGCAAGTCTGGCTCACGACTGTTTGTGCGTGTCTGTGGTTCAGAAACTCATTTCTGACACACTAAGCATTTCAATCTTTTCTTTCCAGAAACTACGAAACACTGGAAAAAGAAAAATGTTCAGGCCTAAATTTAAGCTAATTTAAAGGTCCCATGTTATAGAAAATTCACTTTTGCATGCTGTTTGGACATAAATGTGTGTTGGCAGTGTGTGTACACAACCACCCAATAGTGATAAAAATCCACTCACTCCTTTTTTATTAATCCCCATAAATCATCAGCAGTGTCTCCCAACGACCTGTTTTCAGAATGCTGTTTTAGTGACGTCACTAAGTACAGGCCCCGCCCACGAGTGTTGACAGACACTGCCGTTCTAACATAGACCCGCCCTGATCGAGTTCACAGCTGATGCACTGACCAGAATGTCTCCCAGCGTTGTAGGTGTTGTGTGGCTGGATGTATTAATCCACATAGCTCTCTCTATTTACTCCCGAAATCTGAGGCAGCCGCTGAAAACGAGGTGGAATTATTTTGTTTTTAAAGAAAATGCTCCCTCAACTCTACCGAAATCCGTTTATGTAACGTTACTTGCGCACTTCTTATATCTTACTGTTTACTCAGCTCTTACGGTGAGTTTCTGAAGTAAAACTGACGCTTCATCTTTTGTGTTATGTACAATAAACTTTATTAAACTCATCAGTATATGTTTGATCATTATTCGGACCTGGTCCGAAACAGCAGACTTGTAGGCTATTAATAGTGGATACATACAAGCAGATGACAAATACGTTATAACCGTAATTAAACTACTAAACTGTACTTGTTCCATCTCTATACAGCACTCTGACTATGTAGGCATTATTGTCCGACTCCGGGTCGAAATGAACACCGTTACTGAGAGTTTCTGATATTATTATCATCATTCTGAGACAGTGGCGTGCACAGACCTCCTCAGGGGCAGGGGCGGAGGGACGAAAAAAGGGCACTAAATAAAAAAAATGATTACTTCTTGATTTTTTTTTATTTTATTCTTTCTTTCCTTGGCATTCTAAGAAAATATGTTGATACAATTATTAGAATACATAACACATCAAATGAAAATAGGGAAATTATGATAATATTAAATATTATTTTACCAAACAAAACAGTGAGAATCAAGAAGGTAATTATGGAAAATTAATTTTTAGTTTTGTTGATGTTGTAAATGTAATGTATGTATTATATGTATGAAAGACCGTGTTAGCTATCATGAATCAGTAACACTTTACAATAAGGTTTCATTAGTTAACATTAGCTAATGAACTGCACTTCCACAGCATTTATTTATCTTAGTTAATTTTAGGGTTTACTAAAACATTAAAATCAAAAGTTGTATTTGTTATCATTAGTTAATGCACTAACTGTGACATAACATGAATAAACAATTAACAGTTCTAGTATTAACTAAGATATAGCCTACAGTAACAAATGTGTTGCTCATGGTTAGTTCATACATGAGTACGCTAATGATGTAAAATTTTTGTAAAGCGTTACTATGAAATCAAAGATATAAGTTCCTCACAATTTAGAGTTGGAGGTGGACTTAAGATTTCATTAAACTAACTGTTAGATGTATTTCCCCTTGCACTTTTATTCCTTGGATAAAAACGAATGACATTGTCACTCAGAATGCGTCTGAATTCGAGTTATACTTTTATTGTAGTTAAGAATAACTCGCATGCTGCAGCAACTTTTAGAGTAGCATGGTGATGGTAGGATAAATGTAATTTTCCGTATTAGCTTAAACGTTACCGGCTGCTCGTTTGAAGAGACTCGCGCGAACTGCTGCGTAGTGCGTACCAGAACCGTTAAATGCGTATGAGGCGCTGCAAAGGAAACTCCGCCTACCACTTCTCTGCCAAATTTTTTTTTATATATATTTGTTTGTATTATTATTGTTAGTGGCAAGGGTGTGTTTCATTTATTATAATATTTATAATAATAATTATTATTATTTACAATTATCAGAAAAGGGCACAATACATTTTGAGACAAAAGGGGCAGGGGCGTGAGCCCCCCCCGTGCACGCCACTGTTCTGTGAGATGAAATTGTCCTGAGACTGAGCGCGAGCTCTCGAAGCTCCGCCCCCCGTGCCGTGCTCATTTGCATTTAAAGGGCACACACTAAAACAGCGCGTTTTTCTGAGCACCAAAAAATGACAATTTAAACATGCTGTAAAAAATGATCTGTTGGGTATTTTGAGCTAAAACTTCACATACACACTCTGGGGACAGCAGAGACTTATTTTATATCTTGTGAAAAGGGGCATAATATGGGACCTTTAATTAAACTTGTATTTGGATGTATTCAATTTAATGCAATGCATTTTTTTAAACTGTATATTGTATACATAAATATATATATAAATGTAGGTAAATTAGGGGTGGGCGATATAGCCTCAAAATTCTATCACGATATTTCAAGAATATTTGCGATAATGATATTTATGACGATATAGACATTTTTTTTGTTGTTGTTGAAAATTTTCTTTTTATGTTTATCTCGCCTAAATGTTTGCTCACTCATTGCGTTTTTTACAATGTGGTAAATTTGTTGTTTTCAATCGATTTCAATCTTTGAATTAAATGTTAAATGTGTGTAGGTCTAACACCAGTATTCAGAAATACTACAGAAACATAATAAAGTAATCAAATGTAAAATAACACATAGTCTTTTAGTTCTGTTTCCTGATTAAATTAAAACACATAGGCTAATAATTCTCATTCATTACAATTAAAGCTATCTTTTGTTGTTTTGACGACAACATTAATGACAGACACATAGCCTATGGCTGCTGTCACTTTTACAGCTAGTGCACGGAGCCATTGCTGTTTTCATTATACTGTCTGTCACACTGTCACATGCGTTTTATACATAACCGACTGTGTTTATGAGTATACTTACCATGACCGGAAGTTTTACACAATTTGCGTTTTTCCCCCCATTAAAGCGATATAATCCGCGAAAAATAACTTTAGTTTCTCGCGAGCTGTAGCCTACTCTATTGGCGCTTTTCCACTGCATGGTACGGTACGGCTCGGCACGGCTCACTTGTAGCGCTTTTCCACTGCATGGTACGGTACGGTACGGCTCGCTTTAAATGGTACCACCTCTGTTGAGGTTCCAAGCGTACCGTACCCATACTAAAATGTGACGTGGAAGCACTGTAGATCACTGATTGGTCAGACAGACAGAATCGTCACTACCAGCGTCATTGTATTTGCGAGACATCAAACCCGCTAGATTTAAATAGCCAGTAACAGCCTCCAAATGTTTTAAAACTACTTGCTTGACTTGCTTGAAGAAAAAAAACTTCCAAAAAAGAAATGGCTGAATCGTGGTCAGTGGACGAGAAGCGCAGACGTTCCTCTTGTTAGTTGCAGAGGAGCGGATAAACTATAACGATCAGTCATAATCCCACCCACTTTGAAGCGGTACTAACTGCAGTGGAAAAGCAACCGAGCTAAAGCGAACCGAGCAGTGCCGCGCCGAGTCGTACCATCCAGTGGAAAAGCAACCGAGCCGAGTCGTACCATCCAGTGGAAAAGCAACCGAGCCGAGTCGTACCATCCAGTGGAAAAGCGAAACGAGCCGAACCGTGCCGCGACCGAGCCGAATCGTACTGAGCCGTACCATGCAGTGGAAAAGCGCCATATGTATGCACGCAGTGCAACTCTCTCAGAGAGTGCGCGAGTAGCTTACTGGATAGTTTAAAACCGCTTGAATGTTTAAACTGATAAGAATTAAGAAGACTTGAAAATGATAAACTTTAGTTACGATGCACTGATGGCCCGATTGTGCAAGAGACCATTCAGCATGTCCCGACTCCTAAACGCGCGTGAGAGAAGACGCGCGTCGGCAGCCCCGCTGAACACTCAAGCTGTTTGTGAAATTGCTAAATCGTCATCGGAGGCTGACAGGCTGCTCTCGCGCTCAGACAGGTGTTGTTGTTGTGCGTGCTAGGGAACGTAAATGCGCCATACGTCATCGCGTCGCTATATCATTGATATCGCGATACGACACTTTTTTATCATGTAAAAATGTATACATGTATTATCATGGACGGTATGATATGGCACACCCCTAAGGTAAATATATTTAAATGAACAGATCCATGATGCTTCTAAACAATTATGATTATCTAATTCAAATCAAATTGATGCACATTATAAAAAGTACCTGTTTCATTTATGTATGATTAACAAAGATGCATCACATTATGTTCAGCAGTTTGTTTATATTAAAACTGTGTAAACCAATGGATGTCAATTTTATATGCAATTCAAATGCATAAATCTTAAATTTGTAAAGATTTTTTGAGTGCATCTCACAGAAGATGCTTAATTGCAAAAAAAAAAAAAAAGATTGCATCTCATCTCTACTCTCATAAAAAAAATGAACGACCTCCAGTTGCTTTTTCACTGCAAATGTTTTATGACCGTCCCTTTAGAATTACAGACTGCCCCACACTTTCATTTATCTACGGAAGCTTGTTTCTGGCACAGACTAAAAATAAAAAAGGTAATTGTGACTTTTTATCTCAGAATTTTGACTTTTTATCTCAGAATTGCATGATATAAAGTCGCAATTGGGACAGATTTTTTGTAAGTAAATTTTTTTTAATTAAATATCAAACTTTTTTTCTCAGAATTGGGAGTTTATATCACACAATTCTGACTTAACTCGCAATTGCGACTTTATATCATGCAATTCTGACTTTATTTCTCCCAATTGCATGTTATAAAGTCAGAATTACGTGATATGAACTCGCAATTATGAGATAAAAAGTCACAATTATCTTTTAAAATGTCTATCCTGTGACGGAAACAAGCTTCCATATTCATCAGTTTGGTGTGTGAGGAGATCGGCGCTCACCTTGGCGGCCATGCGCGAGTAAAGAGCGTTCTGATCCTCCGCTGAGCTCATCTTCTCCCGCCTGACCATCTCGCGCAGATCCATACCATCATCATCCTCAAAGTACCGCACGCGCTCGCCGTCCTGGTGCGTCTCAACCTAAAAAAAAAGATCACACAAGAGGAGAAAATGTGATCTCATTTGAAGTTTGCCAGGCTTCAAGCTAATGTTAATTTAAAGAGGACCTATTCTGCTTGTTTCCATGCTCATCTTTCTTTAGTGTGTGATGTTGCTGTTTGAGTTATTCTCTATATCAGTGTTTCTGAACTCCTGAAACGCCTCCATTGTAGTCTCGAGTTTCTTCCGGGAACGAAGACGTCACAATATTCCTCATTATAATAATTAATACGCAGAATAAAGGGGCGGGGCCTGGTTGAGTTAGTTAGCAGTGTGTTAAATTAGCGGTTATGGTAAGAGCGGGACATTTCCCAAACACACTCGAAGCGCTCGACCGATCACAACACACTGCTCCAGCCGACCAATCAGAGCACAGTGTGCTTTTCAGAAGGAGGGGCTTCATAGGGGCTTCATATTTCATTTATGAATATTCAAGCATGAAAATTTATGGAAGCTTTTTTCCACCACAGAATAATAAATAAAAAAGGTAATTGCAACTTTTTATCTCACAATTCGGACTTTTTTTTCTCAGAATTATACCTCGCAATTATGACTTTATAACACACAATTGTGAGATATAAACTCGCAATTGCCAGTCAGTCTTTTTTTCCTTAGAATCAGACTTTATATCACGCAATTCTGAGGAAAAAGTTGCAATTATCTTATGTTTTATTCTGTGGCGGAAACAAGCTTCCATAAAACCTGTTCTGGTAGAGCCCAAAAACAAAATCAAGGCTTTGTAAAACAAATAATAGCTCCCCTTTAAAGTAAATAAACTCCAAACAATCGTAGCAAAATCACATGGAATTTGATGTTGCACATGTGAGTGTGTGTCTCACCGCTTTCCGCTTCCTCCGTCCTCCTCGCGGCTCCAGTGTTTGCGACGGGGCTTTGACCGGCCAGGCTCGTCCCGAGGGGTCGGTTCTGAACAACACCACTTCCTTCTCCGAGTCGGATGGTGCAGACGCTGGTTTGGTCCGGTCTCTTCTTTGAGCTCGGCTCTCTTTGGCTCGACGGGCAGCATCCATCTGAGCTTTAAGCTTTTCCACCAGAGCCTGTGGATATTCACACACAAGTCTGACACCAGCAACACATACAATCGGTTTCTGAACGTCTACTTTTAGCATACAAGAACAAGTCAAGTCACCTTCATTTATTGAGCGCTTTTAACAATATAGATTGTTTAAAAGCAGCTTTACATTGATAATAGGAAATTAAAGTAACAGAGATTGTTTTGGCTTTACAGCAGCTCTAGAATAAAGTCATTGTCCAGCTAAAGTTAGTTTTGATTGATTTACTTCCGTTGCAAAGATCATTAGTTATTAATTTATGTGCCGCTAACACGACACCTTTCTAACAGAAAACAAAAGATATTGACAAAAATGAATATCTCGATATTTTTTTCAATATCTCGATATCGATATTCAGATGATATTTTTGCAATCCTTCAAAGAAATGTGTGCAAACTGGTAAAGAAGGTCCAGTTGGTCTTTTGACTTGCTGCATTTGACCTATTATTGTATAGAATTACTAGTACATAAAGATATGAGACATTATTGATTTAAAGACTCCTAAACTTTTTAAAATAATAATATATTATTCAATAAAGTCTTTATTGTTCTTTTATATTTTTAATAGGGGTGTAACGGTTCACAAAATTCAATAAGATACAGTGGTGACTGGTGTCACATTCGGTACGTTTTCGATACAGCAAAAATAAAGAAATGCCATAGAAATTTCCTATTTATTGAAAGAAAAATTATTTTTAAATAATTGTGAGTTTTCCTACATCTTGAAACTTTTAGTTTTATAAATGGGGGTAATCTTTGAAGGATGAACAAATAATGTTTTGGTCATCACATTAAAAATAACATTTAAATAAAATTTGAGTTTTGAAGTGCTGGAAAAAGATGTGTGACGTACTTGAAAGCATATAATACTTCTGCCAAACATGGTTACAAGTTAGTGTTACTACCATAGACTGTAAAAAAATATTAAATCCATGGTGAATGATCTGTGGACTTAAAACCTAGAACTAGTTCATTCATGGAACGATGTTTCTCCTGGTTTCCACGTCAGCGCTGCTTGATCAGTTAATAACGAAGAAATTGTAACGCTTCTCACTAGATCTCGTAGCGATGTTATTACTTAAGTGGCGAATTCAAATGCTTTGGTTACTGGATCTCTTATGTAGTAACGGTGTCGCTTAATCAAGATCGGCTCGCCCTGCACTGACATTCGTCCGAACTGATAAACGGTCCGTGAAGCACAAAATAATGAGTTTCGTTCCGCTTTCATTTAATTTGCCATTTGATGTTGCGCAACATTGTGGTGTTCGCTCCAGCGCAGATTTTGGTCGGCAGGAAAAATGGTCCAACCACCGGAATGGTTCGGTTTGTAATGCGTACCAAACCGATCTCTTGGGAAAATGTATTCCATCTTTTGGAATCATACAACGCAATTTTCTAATGATGCAATCACGAAGCTCACCACTTGAGGACGCCACAGACCTTTAAGAAAAACTTTTTAACTTCCGACTTCATTTTTCCGCAAACAACGCATATTTTGCCTTTTCTAGCAGCTATTTTATTAATCGTACATCGGCTTTACTCTTTACGATTTTGGATTGTTGCTTCAACCTAAGAAACGTCATAACACAAAGGTAAGAACTTCGTAGTTGTATATTGCAAATTAGTAGCAGCTTACTCTCGTGCAATTGAGGAACGATTATGATTTTGTACAAAAAATAAAATAAACAAACCCCTACAGTATTAAAATCGCTACATATAATTGTTAAGAAGGTTATAGTGTGCATTATTTGTTTTCTCTTTAACTTCCTTCAGCTCTTTTCATGTTTGGGGGGTCGGATTGTACAAATTATGAAATATTCGATATCCCAATTTTGCATATCGTCCAGACAACAATTTGGATATTAGCGTCTAAACGATATATCGCCCACCTCTACCGGCCGCTCATTTGCATAAAACAGTGCCTGGCGGCTCGAGAACGCAAAACATGAAATAGGTTCCAAGATGCAACATTTTTGAATTTTCTGTTATTTCTCTGTACAAATTTCAAAAACGCGGTCACACTTTACATTAAGTGGCTTTAAGTACTATGTACTTGCATTGAAATTAATAATTTGATACAATGGACTTTGTGTACATACATGTTTTTACATTATACTTTATTTAAAAAATACCAGCATGTAATTACAGCTGTAATTAATTTATGTAATTACATTTGTAATTACACTGTTGACCCAACCCTCAAACCTTAACCTACCCTTAAACCGACCCATACCACCACACCTGACCCAAACCTTACCCGTATCACACACACCTGACCCAAACCTTACCGGTATCACACCTCAATAGCAGCACAAGTGTTTTACAATACAACATGAATGCCATAAGTACAAAGTACTTAAAGCCACTTAATATAAAGTGGGACCGTTTTAAATATTTCTCAAACATTAGTGAGCTTCCTATTTAGACAGCATTATCTGTCTAGGAACGTCACTCACAAAGTTTTGATGAGCTCACCGTGTTTCCCATGAGTTCTGCCTTGACGAGTTTGGCTCCCAGTTTATTCATCTCTTCATCCGTTAGGATCAGTTCTTCCTCCTCTTCCTCACTCTGTGAACTGGAAGATTAGCAAACACAATCAGTTTTAGCATAAGTTACGTTCACAAAAGTATGAGTAAAAATGTCAAGAACTTGTATAGAACAAATCAAATTCCCTGACTTCACCATGACATTTCCCATGAATCCATTACTAGATACGACTTTCTAATAATCGTGTTGATGCATGAAGATTTGCTAACAAATCACGATCGACGAATTAAATGAAAAAGACCAACGCAAAACAATGGCACAAATTAGATTACATATTACATAAATGGAATATATATATATATATATATATATATATATATAAATATATTCATATACATCATATATTAATATAATTTATAATAATATATTATTGAAATATATTATCTTGCAATAAATGTAAAATATACTGTGCTTTATAATTATAATCAGTTCATTTTTAGACTTCCTCATATATAGAGATTTTTGAAGACTTGGTTCTTAAAAAAAAAAAACAGTAGTTAAAAATAATTAAATTATTTCTTAAAATAAGAAATAGCTGAATTATTGGATGTTTTGTCTTATTTTAAATTATTTTAAGTCAAGAGAATAGTTCTAGAATGATCCATTGTCAGACAACCAGCAAAATATTCAAACTAAATGTTGCATGGTAATATGGGCGTGAGGGTCAGAATGATATCCACCTTATTGTGTAACAATACCTAACTAATAACTAACTGGTAAATAACGTTCTCGTTTTTAAAACGCATCTTTTTCTCTCCATTTTGGCCTTCCGTCCACACAGAGACGGCGTTTTTATTCCTGAAAACTACGCTTTTTGAAAACGCTCTCCAAAAGTGGATCAAATTGAAAACGCGTTTTCGTGTTGAAGCGTTGACTGTCAAAAACAGAGGTATTTAAAAACAATGACATAGGTTTAGTCATGTGATGCATATTGTACCAATAGATATTGATGTTTATACCAGTATCGTGCCTGTTTGTGCTATTCACTTTCACACTGTTGCTAGAATATGTTACTTTGCACACTCATCAGTGAAAGCTGAGATATTCTGCAACACAAAATAATCATATTTTATTCGATAACTTTATATTTATTTTTCCGTCTGTATCACCTCAGTGAGCTTTTTGAGGGTTTACGCGTAAGATCCAATTAGCGATTTCGGTGTTTCAATGTTTCGGTGTGGATGAGAAGCTTATGGAAAACGTCTGAAAACGCTAGAAAAAACAAAAATAACGACTTAATTTTAACTATTCATTTCCTTCTCTCTGGGCCTCGAGTCAGGTTACTAGTTTAACAGCGTATGATCTGTTGTTGTATGTCACACGCATCGCCCACATGACCAGCGTCGGCCAATAGTGAGCCTACGTGTGACGTAGCTCTACGCTATTACACTAGTTTAACTGACTCGAGGCCCATAGTGAAGGAAATGAATAGTTGAAATAAAGTCGTTATTTTAGTTTGTTTTTGCGCACAAAAAGTATTCTCGTCGCATGATAAACTTAAGATTGAGCCACTGTAGTCAATTGGAGTATTTTAACGATGTCTTTAATAACTTTTCGAGGCCGGCAAGTATCAATCCCTGAAGAAGCCTATGGAGGAGTGATCCAGCTCTCAGATTTCATCAAAAATATCTTAATTCGTGTCCCGAAGATGAACGAAGGTCTTACGGGGTTGGAACAACATGAGGGAGAGTAAATACTGACAGAGTTTTCATTTTTGGGTGAACTATTCCTTTAATGTCCAAAAAATACATAGCCTAAAAATACCTGGAAGTGAATGACACCGGAAGCCAGACACAATTTACAAATGGTCGCGCCACTATTACATGAGAAATAAGGTTGATAGAGTAACGCGTCTTCTCTTTATAAAAGCAACTGCTGGTATTCTTCATTCTGACCTGCTCACTGCTGTTGTTGTTTTGCTCTCCTCCTGCAGGGCGGCGCTCTTCTCTGTGTGTTCCTGTGGGGTTGGCGTCGTCTTTGAATCACTGCTCTTCCTCCAGGCAGCTACAACCCCATCATCATCATCTTCATCAGGTTTTCTGAATCCTGTCCTCTGATTGGATGAGGAGCCCTTCTGCACCCCCCTCCTCAACCCCGGCCCTGCGCTCATATCCTCGTCAGCATCGGAGGGTTTGAGGAACTTGTCACTGAGGCTGTACAGAGAGGAAGTGATGCGTCTCTGAGACTCCGGATCCTCGTCTGGATCCGGCCCTGATCTCTGATCACGTTCCTCGTGGTCGAGAGACCTTCTCTCAAAGCCTCGTTCTCTTTCTCTCTCAGCATTTGGAGATTTGTCTCGCCATCCTCTCCTCCCTTCTCCATTCTCTCTCCCTTCTTCTCTCCTCCATTTCTCTCTCCCTTCTTCTCTGTCGTCTCTCCTCCATCTCTCTCTCCCTTCTTCTCTTTCATCTTTCTTACATCTCTCTCTCCCTTCTTCTCTTTCATCTTTCTTACATCTCTCTCTCCCTTCTTCTCTTTCATCTCTCTTCCATCTCTCTCTCCCTTCTTCTCTCTTCCATCTCTCCCTCCCTTCTTCTCCGTCATCTCTCTTCCATCTCTCCCTCCCTTCATCTCTCTCTTCTCTCCTCCACCTCTCTCTTCCCTCGTTTCGGTCTCCTCTCCTACCACCCCTCTCTCCATACGCAACCTCCTCCGCCTCTCGCAGTTTCTTCTGGAATTCCTCCATGGACTAGAGAGGGAAGAGAGGACCATCAGAACACATCATTGAGTTCAGTTTCCACCAAAAGCAGAGCAAATTCACTAGAGTTTAGTCCATGTCTCCCCCCGTGGGAAACAGTGCGCTGAAAACATTCAAAATACCCATATGGGTTTTAGGGATTCAATAACCACGAGCTCCATATGTCAGCATGATTTCAACTTAATTTTAAAAAACATTTAAATGAGCTATACATAAGAATCCTGAAGAAAAATAACCTTTTTTTTTTACTTATTGCATTTATCTAATATCTAAATTGATATATTATTACAACTCACACACACACACACACACACACACATATATATATATACACACACACACACAGATGATAGATAGATATATAAATAGATTCATATATTATAAGACTATATTATATTATGAATATATATTAATATACAGCCTAATAAACCTACTGCCAACTGTGTCATTACTGTTAATCAAAGAACAAAAGAAACAGAAAATCACTCACTGGTCTGGACTGAATAACTTTTGTAACTTTAATAAGGAGTAACCTATATTTTATTTCTAAAAAGAAAACAGAGTTATTTTACGTTTGATTTCAATTTCTGAACTTTGTATTTATTTGTGCTATTGCTAATTTGCTTATTTGTTCTTGTTGTATTACTTTAATATTGTATTGTCTTTAATAATGTTTGAAATGTATATTAGTTAGTCTAGTTTATTAGTTGGTTGTTCTTTAGGCTGCTGATTTGAGTTCATACTATTCAGCTACAACAGAAAGTTTTGCAAAAAAAACTATTTGACTTCCTTTCCTTCTCTATTTTTTTTTTACCACATTGAGAAAAACAACTGGGAAAATCAATAAGCAGAATTTGAATAGCAAAAAAGAAAATCAAACAATACCCAACCCTACTGGGCGGTATAAAATTAAACAATATGACAATATTGCATCCTTATTGGTTGCAAACAGCAATGAATACATAGCAAGACCAGTTTCATGAATGAATGGCTTGTATGAGCTCTTCTTCAATCGCAGGGGAAGCAACCTTACAATGTGTTGAATTAAAGAGAGATGTGTGTTTGTTTACCGCTGTGTGTGTGTTTGCTCACCCCGTATCTCTCCGCCACCACACTCTCCACACTGCGCTGTTCTCTGTCGGCCTGCTCTTTCATCCTCTGATAGGACTTTCTGAGCCAGCTCACCCCTCCATCATTCACCACTCCAGCTGAGGGAGAGAGAGAGAGATCTGTGTAAAACATCTGTGGAATAAACACTTCCCGCTCAGCGTGTACAGAGCACAGATAAGAGCGACTGCAACAGTCAGCACGAAACACCCCTTTCTAATAACGTGACATATTTCAGAATGAAGTGACAAAAAGAAAATGCAGGGAATCAATCATGTAAAATGAACGAGGACGAGAGCAGCTTGTTGGCTTTAAACCGTCTCTCCAAGAGTCACAGCCAAAAAAGCTTTTAACAACCTGGGTTACACTATTAATAGTTTCACGGAGACCGTTTTTTTAACGAAGTTTGGTCCAAATTGCAGCCAATATTGGCTGAAAACTGACCACTTAGAAATCTAAAATGTTATCGATCAATGTGGTTATCAGTGCTAACCTTTAAACTTGAGAATTTCTGTTAATTTAAATAATATTTTCACAAATAATTACAGAGAAACAGCAAGTAACACTTTGAATAAAACATGAAATTTACAAGACGAAAAACTGAAATAGTATTTTCCTGTAAAATGTAACGTCATTTTTTATAGATTTTTCACTTGCGACTGTGAGATAAAAATAATCTCTCAAAGTTTGACCATCTTAGATCGTAAAATTAATTATTTATTTAAATGTTGAATTAATTGAATTACTGTTATATGAGCGGCAAAAAGTTCTGCCTTTAAAAAAACAATCCTCTTTTCCTCACTTTTGAATTAGGAGAAAATCCATGGTATTTAGGATCAAATCCAATCATACAAGCGTTTTTCTAAATGAGCCCCTTGTTTCGGCATTCACCTTTTCTGACCGCAGTTCTGGAGGTGGCCTCTGGGGGCAGTCCACTTCCTCCATCTTTCCAATAAGGGTTCAACTCTAACTTGTGAAGACCAGCCTGAGAGACAGAGAAAGACAGAGAGAGAAACACGATAAACAAACACACACTCCTCGCACAACAAAGACACGCTCTCAGAGCTACGAAAGTGATCATTTCAACACTTGGTTTGAACAGTTTCCATCAAGGATTTTTAATTTTTAACATTAACACTGATAATAATTAGATATGTTTTTTTGAGCAGCAAATCATCATATTAGATTGATTTCTGAAGGATCATGTGACACTGTAGACTGGAGTAATGATGCTGAAAATTCAGCTTTGATCACAGGAATGATCTGAGGAAGATCCAGAGATGAAATACAGATATGGGCGTTTGATTTCCACCACATGCTGTAAGCGATCGACAAATCACAACAGACGGGGCAATCTGACCAATCAGAGCAGAGCAGCTCTCAGAGAGGCGGGGCTTAGAGAGACTGAATCTTTGAATGAACCGTTTCAGACACTGAGAGAAAAGTGCTGATGCTTTAATGTATATTATAAGAAAATGAAAATGTTTTTGACCTTGGATGCATGTAAACCTCTTGTAGGAGAGGCCAAAACAACATTATGAACCTTTAAAACAGCATAATAGAGGTCAGTAGTGTAAAGGTGGATCTTCAACAAATAATAAACAGGAATGTGCCAGTTTTGAGTGTCCTAATGGCATTCATGTCAGGATGAACCAGCCAACATTTTACACAATGTTGTTTTGAAGTCACAAACGTCGCTCACCTGTTCAATAGCCTTTGCTTTCTCCCTCTCCACCTCTTTCTCTGCTTCTTTCTGCGCTCGTTTCTCCGCCACGGAAGTCGTCTTCATCGCCAGGAAGTCAAAGGTCATCCATTCATCTCTCTAGAAAAGGTCAAACAGACAAAAGACTGTGAAAAACTAGATTAAATGCATTGTTATGCCCAATAACACAGAAATAAGATGCACCTTAAAAATAAGATTCTATATCTATTTTTTGCTGCTAACAAACAAACATTCTGGAGGGTGAAAAAGCGTTTGTCTGTAACATGCATCACATTCATGTAAAGTTAACCTTTCGCATCTTCATCACGTCACTGCGCACGCACACATCGCATTGAAAATGAATGACTTGCGGTTGCTTTGCAAATGGATGTCAGTGTGACGCTCCTCACGGCTCAGAGAGAGCTCTTCATTTCCAGTAATAACGGTATTGAAGTTTCCACAAGTGGCTTTGCTGTGTAGGACAACAATCACCCACTCTGAAACACTCTTATAATCTAAATGTCTGAAGACTGTGATTACAGACCACAGCGAGGATGGTCATCGGATCACAGTAAACTGCTGTATGACAAACCGCCTCCATTAAACAAAATTATTACACGGTATTATTATTAAAACTATAGTACGTGATTCTGATTGGTCAATCGTGCCATCCAGCGGTAAATTATTCTCAGATAACAACCGCTGAAAACAACTTCATGGAAGTTTTGCTTTTGGTGAGCTAATAAAATATTAAAACGTTTGTGTACAGTTATTTAATTATGCCATATTGTCGCCTTTTTCGCCAGTGGCTTTTGGCTTGCTTAGTTGGGGACATTTAATTTTATACAGTATTTAACAATATTATTATAACATTATTTTCCTGTTATCTCTGTAAAGCTGCTTTGAAACAATCTGTATTGTAAAAAGCGCTATATAAATAAAGGTGACTTGACTTGACTATTGTGGCTTAGCTCAATGTTCTTGTTTCATTCAAGTCGCAGCTGCTGTCATTTTGAGACTATTGTTTTGTACACTGTTGGATTATAAGATACAATCGGGTGCGATTTTAAAACAGTTTAATCTGAAATCAATATCTCTAATCTCCGTAATTATTTATGTGATGAAATGCTGTGTAATAATTGGTATGACTGTATACCGTTTATTTGCTTTTAAAGAACTAATAAAATATTTCAACTCAGATCTATATTTTGTGTCTAATTATTTACTTATGTGGCAAGTAGCCGTGTAATAAGCGGGATAATGTACGTCCAGCCGGTTGTTATCTCAGAATAAACCCCCTTCAGGCTCACGCAAGAGCCTCCTGATCACCCTGTCGAGTTTATTCTGAGATAACCGGCTGGATGTACATTATCCCTTACATAGACTAGGATCTTACTTGGTTAGTACTGGCCACGGTAGATGTGGGCGTGGCCTCAAGCTCCGCCTTCCAAGGCTTGTCTCCGCCCCCTGAAGGAAACTGGGCCTCCACCCACTCGTCCTCTGAGTCCTGAAAACAAATAAGGATCAACACAGGAAAAAACGATGTTGTATACGACTTGCAAATGCAATTGAAATTTACTGCAACATTTTAGTCATGCGACCTGAAATACCTGGAGAAAAAATGCTTAACGCAGGATTAAATGTGGTTAGGGCTGGGCGATATAACGATAATTATCACGATATAATTTTTCTTGATAAAACGATGTTCGATAATGTTTATGCGTCAAAAGCGAAGCGAAACGAAACTCATTTGAACCGCGCGCCACACGGAGCATTTATCCGCTCGGCTCAACGTCCAAACGGCAGCGCAGCGCGAGCTCACTAAAGCGGACGCGTTTACTCCATAGACAGTAAAAGAAAGGTTTACTCTGATCGGTCTCGCTCAAGAGATCCAGTGAGAAGCACTTGAATTCAGCGAAGAACACAAATGTCCAGTTTAAAGGCAGATGAAACCCCGCTGACAAACACTGTGCGCAACGATACAGTCAGAAGGCTTTACTGTAACGTTAGCCTAGTAATATTAACTGCACCATGAAATGTGGGATATACATATTGAATTGTATTATATTATTAATGTAGACAATGTATTAAATGACTAATATAATATAATTACAGTATTTAATAATGCATTTGGGTTTTGCATTACTGTAAGCTACTGTTTTTCATACAAATACCATAGAAAACATAAAGTTACATTTTGCCATGATAGTGAGGTGCTATGCCTGGTTTTATCTTTGGTTATCATGATCTAAATGCATGATAATGGATGACCAATGGTTAATTTTAATAAAACTCAAACAGTCAGAATATTAAATTTTACCAAATAAAAATGTGATTGTTATTTTATTTATTTTTTACAGATGTTACTGTTTTTGTTAATGAACATAAATGTAACATAGTAGTATTAGCTTGAGTTAGGATGCAGATTTACTGTCAACTCACTGTCAAATATGCGCTTCGAGACAAAACATGTAATATTAATATTGCAGCCTGCACTGCAAACTGTGCTGAAGATACGTGCCATCAAAGTCAGGCAACACAATCCTGTTTCAAGACTTGAAACAATATCCTCCATTAGCACATGCAGAAACTAAGAAATATATTTTTCTATCCAGATATTTATTTTGTTAAGGAAAAATGATAAATGTTTGAATGTTCTACCTCAGATTTGTGAAATGTTCCCCTGTTTGGCAAGTGTTTGTCCATGATATGTCCTGACAATAAAGAGTAGTTTAAAACCACATGTAACGCTCTGGTTGCTACAACTTTCACTTAGGAGCAAAAATCTGCCTTTAAACTTGACAGAAATAAAGATTTGACATTTATCGTGATAATTATCGATATCGACTGATATTAAAAAAAAATTATCGTGATAATTGTTTTTGGCCATTTCGCCCAGCCCTAAATGTGGTATTAAAATATACACATACACATACTTCAGAGCTGTCACAAGACGCATTCTCCTCTGCATTTTTCTCTTTCTTGGCTTTCTTCTTCTTCTCTTTCTTCTCCTTTTTTGCTTTCTTTTCCTTTTTCTTTTTCTTGTTTTTCACTGCATGCTCCTGTGTGCAAAAAAACAAACACAAAATGTGAATCCGTTGTGGAGAGAAATGAGAGACAAAATGTACAAATGTATCGTTAAAGACAACATTTTAACTTCTACAATATGGCATGTATATGTATTTACAGCAATATCAAGTCAGAAGAACCAGGATTTGATTGGATTGTGAAATATAATGTACTGTACATTATTTTATTGAACAATAGGATTTTCCCTTCTGTGCGGCATTGGTCAAATCAGATATGGTAACTTTATTATATTATATTATATTATTTTATACTTTCCATTCAAACTTAGAGGGTTAGTAAGCTATTTCAAGAAACCAATACTTTCATTCAGTAAGGATGCATTAAATCGATCAAAAGTGACAGCAAAGACATTTATAATGTTAAAAAACATTTGATCTTTGATCAGATACTTTGATTTAAAACTTTGATCACAGGGATAAATTACATTTTACTATATATTCACATAGAAAACTGGTATTTGCAATAGTAATAATATCAATGTTTTTACAGTATTTTTAATCAAATAAATACAGCCTTGGTGAGCAGAAGAGACTTCTTTCAAAAACATTTTTAAAATCTTACAAACCTCAAGTTATTTTATGAATCATCCTCAATAATTTTTAAAAAAAAAACTCGTCATCTTTAATGAGTTTGACCTCTGACCTGGCCAATCTGCTGCAGTCGTAGGTCAACATCGGGAAGCATCCAGGTGTCTTCACCCCTGGCCTTCCTCTCGGCCTTCCTCCTCTCCTCGTTCTCATACTTCTCTTTAGCCTACAGAGAGAGAACCAAACAGAAACAGGAGAGGATGGCAGATGAGGATTACATGTTGATTCAATTCTAATTAGACTACATATTTGTCTGTGGTGTTAAAGGTTTGTCAGGTCGTTTCCTGTCGTAATGTGTGCACAGAGAAACACAACACAGATGGAAGAGCGTGATGCTTTTTGTTTAAGCAAATTTATGTGTTGTTTATTTGCTCCATAACAGACCAAACTGGCCTTAAACAAAAAAAAAAATCTGTAGTCGTTTAAGAATAATAGGCAACCACTGCATTTTAATCACGATCCAAACAGAGATGCTACACACATGCGATTTGAGCAGTTGTTTTTTATTTAAATTAGATACAAAATAGAGTGCAACTTCAAGATTTAGGGGCCATTTAACATGACGCCGTTTTCAACTAAAAAACAGAAAACTTTTTGTGCGTTTTGGCCGTTGACATGACAACAGAGTTTTGTATACCTGAAAACAAACTTTTAAAAAAGGGTTTCAAAGTGCACGATACCATAATTGTATCCGTGTAAACTACAAAAACGTGAACTTGTGAAAAGAAACAGTGACGTCATGCACATGCGTGTTACATGTTCAGTCTATAAAGCCTTAGTGTTTCTTTACAAAGTGACAACGCCAACTACAGGCCTGGCATGAATAATACAGCGTTTTAAACGTTTTTTTGCAGATTCATGTAAACGGCTATCGTTTTGACAACGTTGTCATCTGTGCGTCAAAAACGCAAAGCAAAAACGTTTCTCTTTTTTTATTACGTCGTTGTCGTGTGAACACACCCCTTAAAGCAACAACAGACTTTAGATTTGTGAAATTATGCAACATAAAACACCTGCACAAAACAAAAACAGGCATGAATAAAAAGGCAAATTCACTCTGTGCCAGTAGGGGGCGCTTATGGGGAAGCAGTGGTTTCCTTGGTTACCGCCGTACACAAAGCAGGGCTGCTTATAAACACTACTTTAAACGGAGGTAAAGGCCCATTCACAGTAAGAACATTAACTATAAAGATAACTATATTAATGTCCACAGCAGTGGACGATTCTTGGTAGTCCATCGATGTGTTTATTATAATGATTGTCTGTCACTTTGAATGATTGATTGTCTATGTTTTAATCGTTCATCAGCTGGATAAAATCGTTCTGAAAGTGATTCCAACAATATCGTTTCTCTGTGCCGTTATTGTTATAGCTATAGTGTGAACTCTGCTATTCTTTAATATTGAAAACGATTTTTAGAACTATATCTTTATCTATATAGATATCGTCCATAGCGTGAACGAGCCTTAAAAATGCCATCGAAACTTTTCTGGAGACAGTCAGTTCCCTTCAGAAATACATTCATATAAACTCCCACCCCCAATTCAATATTTATATTTTCCTTTTAATATTTTGAGCATCACGAAACAGTATTTTCTCTGTTCTCCTGGTCTCTGTTCTCCTGGTCTCTGTTAACGTCCTGTTTACAGACTTCATAATATTTCCACACAAATGACATTTTGGGAATTTGGGAGTTTATGTGCATGTCCGGAACAGAGGTCGGCCAAAATAAAACAAAAAACAGTCCGGTTCAGATTTATGGCCGGTATATCTCTAGATAACACAGACACATATGAGTACTGAGCTCTGTACACATCAATGGCTACGCCTGGAGTAGCATAATACTCACAACTACTTCTGCAATTTGCACAGATTTCCCAAATGACCTATTTTTGATCATATGTTCAGAGCGCTAAAAAGTGCAAAAATTCTTTTCTGAGATGACCTTGCTGAATTAAACATACAACATAGAAAGGTCATCTGAACACTCTTAAAAATAAAGATTTTTTTTGTGCCATCAATGGTTCCATAAAGAACCTTTAACATATCTTGAAAATATATTTTATTTTTATTATTTAATAGCTTAAAACATTTTTTTTTTGTATGCAATGAAACAAGCAATGTACAGTATATAATGCATACTATCAATTTCCACAATATGTTGTTCATGGTCACTGGATATGGTTTTTCTGAGGTAAATGTGACGTTACATGACATTGTTTACAAGCTGTTTCACTGACGTCTTTCCACGGTTGAAACAATGATTGAGCGATTCCATGTGACAACAAGGATTTCGATAAGTTATACTCTATCTTTTAACACACTTTCAGATGCTCATTCATGTTTATTTCACGCTGTAACTGGTAATATTAAGGCGGAAGAGAAGATCATGTGTGCTCGGCGCTGCTGCTTCTCTTGAGCTGAGCTGCACGCGCCAGAGCGATCTCACGCCACAGCGCCAAAACGATATTTATGTTTTCGAATTTCGTAAGAAAATTGACGTAATTTGAAATCTGAGACTTTATTTCATATCAATAGTAACAAAGCACAAAGATTATTGCGTTTATTGGATGGGATGCGCGCTATAATGTTCCATTCATTCATCAACTGAAAACAGGATGACTAATCGATTCTTGGGATTTAAGAATCGATACCGGTTCGTAAAAATGAGAATCGATTAAAATCGAGAAATCGATATTTTTTACCCAGCCCTAATGTTCGTGCAAAGTAACGTTACGTTAGCTCATATGGAAGAGGTGGGTCATTGAATTGAAAAGGTAAGGAATTGTTTGGGGAATAAAAACAGCGAGTCGTCATTACTAACATTAGCAATGCGTTATCAGAGCCCGTTTCTCTGTCATTATGATGAGACGCTGAGGAAAACAACATTAGCACGGCCATTATTGTTTATCATGCAAGTTCTACAGCCAAAAATAATAGAATGACATGAAATCTTTCATATCACATATTTTAGCGTTATGGACGTGTACTGCAGGTGTAAGTTAAAAAATACAGCTGGTCGCTCTCACTTATAGCGTCAGCTAAATGAATAGCTGTATCTTTGATATCGGTTACACACAGTGACAGAGGCTTGTGCTTGTACTTACGTTAATGACAGATACCAACCGTTACAAGTTAGATTAACAGCAACTGTTCTAACAATGTACTGTCACATAGCGTACATCTTTACGATTATATTTGGCTAATCGCCATTAGTAAATTTTTGCAATATATAATTACTTTGCAAAACATCTCTCATTGGAAGCATTAACATAATTAACAGAAAAAGCTTCTTGTAGCAGCCTACGTTCCTGCTGGACATTACATTACGTGTAGGGGTGGGAGATATTGACAAAAAGGAATATCTCAATATTTTTTTTTCAATATCTCGATATCGATATTCAGACGATATTTTTGCAATCCTTCAAAGAAATGTGTGCAAACTGGCAAAGAAGTTCCAGTTGGTCTTTTGACTTGCTGCATTTGACCTTTTATTATATAGAATTACTAGTACATAAAGATATGAGACATTATTGATTTAAAGACTCCTAAACTTTTTAAAATAATAATATATTATTCAATAAAGTCTTTATTGTTCTTTTATATTTTTAATAGGGGTGTAACGGTTCACAAACTTCACGGTTCGGTTTGATACGATACAGTGGTGTCACGGTTCGGTATGTTTTCGATACAGCAAAAATAAAGAAATGCCATAGCAATTTCCTATTTATTAAAAGATTTTTTTTTTTAAATAGGTGTGAGTTTTCCTACATCTTGAAACTTTTAGTTTTATAAATGGGGGTAATCTTTGAAGGATGAACAAATAATGTTTTGGTTATCACATTAAAAATAACATTTAAATAACATATAACATTTGAGTTTTGAAGTGCTGGAAAAAGATGTGTGACGTACTTGAAAGCATTTTAATATTTCTGCCAAACTTCCATGGTTACAAGTTAGTGTTACTACATTAAATCCATGGTGAATGATCTGTGGACTTAAAACCTATAACTAGTTCATTCATGGAACGATGTTTCTCCTGGTTTCCACGTCAGCGCTGCTTGATCAGTTAATAACGAAGAAATTGTAACGCTTCTCACTAGATCTCGTAGCGATGTTATTACTTAAGTGGCGAATTCAAATGCTTTGGTTACTGGATCTCTTATGTAGTAACGGTGTCGCTTAATCAAGATCGGCTCGCCCTGCACTGACATTCGTCCGAACTGATAAACGGTCCGTGAAGCACAAAATAATGAGTTTCGTTCCGCTTTCATTTAATTTGCCATTTGATGTTGCGTAACGTTTTGGTGTTCGCTCCAGCGCGGATTTTGGTCAGCAGGAAAAATGGTCCAACCACCGGAATGGTTCAGTTTGTAATGCGTACCAAACCGATCTCTTGGGAAAATGTATTCCATCTTTTGGACTCATACAACGCAATTTCTAATGATGCAATCACGAAGCTCACCACTTGAGGACGCCACAGACATTTAAAAAAAACTTTTTAACTTCAGACTTCATTTTTCCGCAAACAACGCATATTTTGCCTTTTCTAGCAGCTATTTTATTAATCGTACATCGGCTTTACTCTTTACGATTTTGGATTGTTGCTTCAACCTAAGAAACGTCATAACACAAAGGTAAGAACTTCGTAGTTGTATATTGCAAATTAGTAGCAGCTTAGGCTACTCTCGTGCAATTGAGGAACGATTGTGATTTTGTACAAAAAATAAAATAAACAAACCCCTACAGTATTAAAATCGCTACATATAATTGTTAAGAAGGTTATAGTGTGCATTATTTGTTTTCTCTTTAACTTCTTTCAGCTCTTTTCATGTTTGGGGGGTCGGATTGTACAAATTATGAAATATTCGATATCCCAATTTTGCATATCGTCCAGACAACAATTTGGATATTATCGTCTAAACGATATATCGCCCACCTCTAAGCCTACGTTCCTGCTGGATCCTGCAGCTTATCTGGCAACCTCGAGTCAGTGAGGAGGGGGAGGGGATACACCGCTCTACAGTAATTTGAAAGTGATTGCAGTACCAGTTTTGGCCACAATCTTACATACGGCTCCTTTAAACGTATTCATTTGACGGCGGATCAAGAAAGGTTTAAACGACAATCACCAGTGAAAACTGAAGACTCACCTTGTTTCGGCCCATGCGGAAACAAGGAAAATATCGGAAGGGCATTAAATGTAGTCACGCAATGCTGATGTTGTTAACATTAACAATTTGAGAACAAAGTATAATTTGCACGGTCTGACATGATATGATAAGCGATCGTTAGATTTAATCAGCGTGATTTACTGCAATGCTTTTTCCCTTAGTTGGTCAGAACAAAAGTAAATGTTACTCACTTGTTCAGAGGACATTTTCCGGATAAAATTCTTATGTTGGTCATACTTCCAAAAAGTATAATCTGTGACTGCGAATGCCAGTATCCAAACCGGTGCGGTGACATCCGCACAATCTCCTTAAAACATTAAATTTATCCGCGCTGTGCCGTGCCGGGGCACAACCCACGTAAAGTTAATAATTCCGCGAATAACTGCAATTGCAGATTTCGAACAGAGAGGGCGACAAAGAGGAAAAACTACGGACTGCAGCTTTGTTAACTTGTATTTTTAGATTTAATTTAATTTAAAGTTTAAGTCATTTTTGTTATTGGCATATTTCTATTTAGCTTTTATTAATTTATCTATTAGCTTGAATCATTTTAGTACTTTACCTTGATAATTTCAGTTAGTTGCCAAGACAATGTTTCTGATTTTCATTTAAGTCTATTAAGTTCACATTTTTCATCTAATATTTATATATCGGCTTTAGTTCAATTACAGACAATGAATTGATCACACTTCACAATTAGGTATTATTTGTTAACATGAACTTACAAAGAAAAATACTTCTAAAGCATTTATTAATCTTCGTTAATATTATATTTATAACAAATACTTACACATTATTAAAATCAAAAGTTGTACAGTCGTAGTTTTATCAACTAACTTTAACAAAGATTAATATGTAACATATGTATTCCTCATTGTTAGTTCATGTTACATTAACAAATGGGACCTTAGTGTTACCAATGATTTTTAGTATATGAAGTTTTAGAGTTAGTTAACATAGCACAAGCAAAAAAAAAAAAAAAAAACACCAAAGAGGAAATCAGAAAATAAGGAAATGATGTTTAATTAAATGGCAGCAACTTTAAAGGCCAGGAAATAAATCAAATAGAACTAAATAGAACAGCTGTCTGTGTCTGTTATCAGGCGAGGACAGAGTTTACCGTCCCGTTAAACACTGATGATCAGTGATGTTTATATTCACCTGCTAATCGTCATTAATCATCAGGAGGGAAAACATCGACCTGGACATTATCCAGAAATACTGAGAGAGAGAAAGCTCTCATTTACAGGGTTTTAAAAATTTCATGCAAATTTAAAGTGATGCATATCATTTTTTATGTTAAGAAAGAAGCTTACAGAAATAGCCAGAGGATAACACTTTTGTTTGAACCCTTCTCATAATAGCTCATATTGTATAGGCTAAACATAAATTGCAAATTTATTATTAAAGGGGTGGTTGATTGCGATTTCACTTTTTTCATTTTAAATAGTGTGTAATGTTGCTGTTGGTGCATGAACAGTATCTGCAAAGTTGCTGCGTTGAAAGTTCAACGTAAGCAGAGATATCGTCTTTTAAAAATCAGGAAGTTCAATGCCTACAAAAACGACTCGAATGGGACTACAACGAGATACTCCCGGGTTTTATACGTAACTAACCCATAATCAACCCTCCCTCCGGAATATGCAAAAAAGGGGGCGTGGCCATATTTCAGCGGCTTTGTCGAAGAGGAAGAGTTATAGTGGAGAGAAGTAGCCATGCCATCGGAAGTGTGTTATTTTCACCCAGCTGTCAGGTCTTCTGTATTCGGGCTTCCTACGGTCGCTGTAGTTCGACAACAATGGCTACAATTTATGTTTGATTATGTTCCTGAAAATTACAATCGTAATTTAGCTCTCTGTGCTGCGCATGTTACGGAAGACAGCTTCCAGAATCTCCACGAATTCAATGCCGGATTCAACAACAAACTGTTACTAAAGCATGAAGCAGTTCCAACTTTAAAACCAGAGGCAGCAGTTGTTGGGCCACAACCAGTAATTAAGCCTTAATAATTTGAAATGTATTTGCATGTATAATTTTAGACGTAGTGTTTTAGTTTCATCAAGGACGTAAACAAATGCCAGCGCTGGCTTTAGTAGCCACTTAGTTATGCTATTTTGTGTGTCTATGACAAACGCGTACAAACATTTTGGACCTGAATTATGTACTAATTTTGTAAATGTATTTTCCATGTATACTTTATGACGTAATTTTTCGATTTGATCAAGAACGTAAACCAATGCCAACGCTGTTTGTTTATAGTAACCAGTTAGTTCAATGCTATTTTGTGTGTGTAAGACAAACGTGTACGCCTAAAGAAAACGATACACTGAGTAAACTAGGTTTTGTGAATAGATAAACGGTTGTTCATTATATCGATAAAACAATAACTTTAAAAAACGGTATTACTCTGTCATTTATTCAGTTATATTAAATGTTTAATCAGGAGAAAACTGTATCTCAAAAGCTATAAGCAGCAGTCGCATTTTCAAGTGAAAGCGTATCGAAATTCTTATATAATAATAGTAGAATAGAAAAGAATAGAATAATAATAATAATAAAATGTACCATTCAAAAACGTTTTGTAAGAGCCGTGTTTGGGGAGGTTCTGCTTGACTCTCTTCATTGCCTCTTTCTGGGTCTGATTCTGGCTCAAACTGATACGGTAGTAGGCTATTGACACTATATACATTTGACCAGAGCACATGCAGCTTTCGCCTGTAAAGGAAATGGGCGTGAAGTTTCCGGACTACGTGCGCTACGCAGTTTAGCCAATTGCAACACACGGCCCAACTAACCAATCTGAGCCCATTGCCTGTTTCTGAGGGAGTGGTTTCATAGAATCAGGAAGTCAACCGGTCGTTCAAATGACAGAGGAGAAAGCGGCTTACAATACAGGTGAAATTTGTGAAAAATAAAGCTTTTTTAAAAAACACACACACTTATGCCTGGCTCACACTACAGGAGTTTTAGGCCGATTTATGCCCGATTTCCCCCTCCCGAGAATCGGAGAAAATATCTTGTCGAGGACCTCGATCGGTTCCGATGTTCGGCGCAGATTATCTGGTAATGTGAGGCGTTCACAGATCGAATCTTGCACCTCCCGATCTGCTCTCACACAAATCGGGCTCGCCCCGATCATATCAAACATGTTTGATATTTATCGGGATGAGCAAGATTGTGATTACGTCAGTATTGTCACAATAGCCAATAAGAAACAAGTAGGGCTGTCGTGGTGAAGGAATGAGGTAATTTTGAGTGACTCATCAGCGTGATATGCACATAGACTGTAAAAAAGGATATGCGGTATTACCTTTATTTATTATCTTTATTTATTTATTTATTGCTAAATAAAAGTGTTACACTGTTGTCGGCAGGCACGAAGACTAGTACATGTTCAGTAATGAAACCGAAACAAAAGAAAGTGGAGTAAACAGAAGATACAGTGTCAAAATAAGGGTCCACATAGTATAACAGAACATAAACCTGACACAAGCTTGTTAGATCATTGTTATATAACAGTTAGTTACGATCCTGTAATCTCACCAAACGAGAGGCTTTCTGCTGATATTTCACCAGTATCGTCATTGCTCGTCTCTGCGCTTTTTATGGACAGGGTGTCACTCAGTCCAGTTACACAATTAGGCCACTAGGTGGCGGCAAGATACTGCCTTTGAGTGAGTCATAACAAGAAATTCGGATTCATTCTAATATATAAGTAATGAAACAAGCTGTTAATTATTTTAACATTTAATTTTAACTTTGAGCTCCACTTTATAAGGCTCAGCTGCCCATTCCGGCGCATGGGCAAGGCAACGCTGAAGCTGACAAGTCACCTCATAGAGATGACGCCATTCATTAGAAATATCCTTAAATGTTAAAAGGATGATTTTTTTTTTTAAAGATTTCGCTTTCCTTGGTCACGGCATATTTTTCAAATATGACTTGATCTGAAGGACAGATATTTAGTTTACATCCACTTTTCCGCTTCCGATCTGTTGCGTGAGATCACGTGATCATGGTGGAATCATATCTGGCATGATAATCTTATTAACATTTTGTAGTGTGCAACACACTCTATGCGCCATGATTTTCAAATCTTGTAGTGTGAGCATGTTTAAGATTTGAGGGAAGAAAATCTGCAAAGATTCTCCTTAAGTGTGTGGTGCAAGCAGATTTCAAAATCGGTTAGGATTTTAAAACTCCTGTAGTGTGAGCCAGGCATTAGACATGTTATATTGCACCCCATAAACACAATCATGCAAAGAAAAAAAGCAGTAAACCACCCCATTAATTAACTATGTTATGATCCAAATTCACACTTATGGATGACTGTTCATCAGACTGTAAACGCACTATGGAGCGGTATCGCCCCCTGAAGGAGGTTTAATGCCAGTTCAGCTCTGAACTAACTAGTGACCGACTGATATCAACTAGGCGGATTAAAAACTGCCCAAATCTAAAAATTAAAAATAAAATCCTATCAGATTTTCAAAATGTGAGAGACCACAAACATAACAATAAAAAAACTGATTTAAAGTCCCCCTGTGGTGAAAATCCAGTTTTTAAAAGTTGTTTATGTCTATGTGGTGTTTTTAATATGCTTTAAGACATAATATGTGTAAATTCATAATTCACCGTTGCTGAGTATTTTCTCCTTAAAACTGCAGTGAACCAAAGACAGTCTCAAAAACACGCTTTTTTGAAATCGCTCACATCACAAACTACCTTGTAACCAATCAGATCAACGTGTGGGTGGGCTTTCGCATATCATTAACTGGGGAGTCTCAAGAGAAGTCTCAATTTTATAAAAAATCAGGTGGATTTAGCAATATAGCGGGTGTATGATGTGTAACGATGTTATGATGAACTATATGCCATGCTCCACTGTCGTTCTGAGTTTGTCAAAAGTGTTTCTACTGATTTTAGAAACGAAGCTGTCTGACTCTGAGATGGCGAACGGGAACATGGTTTGTGTAACATTAGCAACACACACATTATTAGCTGTTTGACAACATAGTCAAGCCAAAGTCTAATAATGTTAATCACAGTTTTGTGTCCAACGTAGAGACCGATACATAAAACGCATTACTTGAGCCTGTATGAGTGAGTGGAGGCGGGGGTCAATTTGCATATCCACGCCTATACTAAAAGTGGCAAGGGTGTGTGGAGTTACATTCAAGCTATTAGCAAGAATCACATTTTTTTTTCACTGAACAAAACATTAAAATATGTCATTTTGGTGATCAAAGATGAGTTTTAAGGTATAAAATTTAACCGTTTTGTTCCTGTAGTGTGTGGAGTGCACACACACTATAGGAACATCTCGCCTATCACTGTATATAGTAGGTGAAAAACAGAGAAAAACATTATGTGACCAAGACCGCACAACATTAGGCCTGTCGCAATAATCAATATATCAATATATATCGCACAATATATATACTACATGGCCTCAATCATTTTTTTGTGATGCAATATATCGCCCATTATGTTTGCATGATAATGAATTTTACTCGATTGTGCAGTCATCTTGTTTGTTGTCCTTGACGGAGGCGAATGTAGTTCTCGGGCAGTTTCTTCATACACACAGAGTGGTCATCGACAGGTGGGAAAAAAGGCGCCATAGTGTTTTCCTGACAACTACAGACAGTTTGGAAGAAAAAGTCCAAATGGACTCGATTTCAAAGCCGGAATCCCTTGTTCCGGTGCACATATAAATGTCACAACACAGAATGGCGAGTGTTAATAAGGCCGTTTCACAAGGGACGCAGCATTTGACGATGTCCAGTTCATTTTCACAGAGAACGCGTTTTTTGCATTCCTCTGGACTGTTTTTCCATTATTTTTTTGTATGTAAACAGACATGTTTGACCGTTGCGCTCCTTTTGCAGCATCTCATGCATAACACATGTGGCGCTCAAGTTAAAAGTTGTTCAGTTTTTAGAAAACATGCCTCAAGAAAAATACTTTTAGCAGCAGATATGGCAAGTTGAGACATCGGTGCCGTTGTTCTTACGGACATCTGATTGCTAAGTAGGGTTTGTGTTTTCAGCAATAGTGCGCTCTAGGGCTGTCACTTTTGAGAAAAATCAAATTCGAACGGATATCGAATATCAAGTAATGTATTCGAATATATTCGAATTTCTACGAGACCCCCCCCCCCCCCCAAAAAAAACACCGTAACGGAGATTCAATCACAAATTTATTAACAGTCTGAAAGTCATAAACAGGACTCAGGCCTGTCTGAAAACATTTTTTTTTGACTTAATGTTTTAAACAGCAGGTTATCAATTTAATCTATATAAAGTGCCACTAAGCTAGGCCTACATGGAAAAAAACTGTGATATATATATACAATAACGTGACGGCTTAAACAGCAGGAGTAAGGCCTATAGCCTAGCCTCATTTCTTATTTCAATTCATTTCTTAATATTGTTTGCTAGAAACACCAATTTATCAACTTGATCTAGGTCAAGTGCGGCTCTCTTTTTCTTGGCGTTGTTCCCCGCGGTGGAGAACACGAGCTCAGTGCGCGCACACGTGCCTGGCACACACAGATTTGCGCGTCAATGTTGAGAGAAGTGGTATACGGTGTAGCTGTAGAACCCAAAATATTTCCAGACTCGACTTTTTAGATGAGTTGAGGTCGTAATTCTCCGCTCGGGCTGTCGTTCTGTGCGTTATCTTCCATTTTCAAAACAGGGAGGCTATTATTCGCTTGATTTGGTCATGGGTTTACGCTACAATACGTTTAGAGCGCCCGTTTCTGGATGAGATGGCAAACAATAATAAAAAAACAAAAAACGGTCTAATCATAGACTGTAAAAAATGCGCTAAACATGGCACTTTAAAAACCGGATAGTTTATTTATAATTCGAATACGGATATTTCACGTCATGTTCGAATGCATATTCGAATATCGAATAAAAAGTGACAGCCCTAGTCCGCTCTTTACTGAGAAAAGAAGGTCAGGAAAAAAATCTGTAAATGGAAAATCTCCACAAGTACCTTTTGTGCATTTTGCAAGTGTGTTTTTTTTCTACTTTGCACTTTTTTTAAGAAAATGTTTATTTACTATTGATCTATTTAATTAAATTAAATAGAATAAAAAAGGTTGCCAATTGAAAGTGTGTAGGCGTACTTGCATTATTATGCTGTTAGGATTATATATTCAGTGGCATAAAATGGTCTTAAAATGACAATAATATTGTTTATCGCAATTATTTCTGGGACGATATATCGCAAAACAAAAAGTAGTTATCGTGATAGGCCTACACAACATTCACAAACAACCAGAGTCCCGACTGTGAACACGGGAAATCTCGCAGAAACTCTCACGGTCAAACTTGACTAGAGGAAACAAACATGGATGATGAGCAAGAAGAAATGGTGATAATAGGCTGCATCCGAAATCGCATACTTCCCTACTGTATATATAGTAGGCGAAAAACAGTATGTGACAAAATAATTATGTCTTTTCACAGAACTCATAAAAGATTCTGCAAAAAGTTCCCGGATTATCTATTACTTCCGGTGAGATTCTGAAGTATGTATGATGGACACTTTACAATCCCATGAGGCCACAGGAGAGGATTTATGAATGGCAGTGACGCAACATGATCATGACAACATGGCGTCCAGATTACATTCATGCTACATACACATTTATACTATATAGAACATAGTCTTTTAGACGTTGTGAAGTAATTACTTACAAAATAAGTATATTCAAGAGAATATGTCATTTCAGATGCATTTTTTTTTACAGAAAAATCATGGCGGGAAAAACAAAAGTCGTGTTGTGCTTCTGTCAGCTCGCTTTCTGATTGGTTATCGTTTCTTTCCATGTGACATTCAACGTGTGCATTTGCGTGTGTCCTCGGGTAAACTCATACAACAGGATTTCTGATCGTAAGTATGCAACATATTGTATATTTATGATTTGAGATCGATGCGGCGCTAATTTTCTTTTGAGCAGATTCTTACTCTTAACACACTTCACACCACAGGAAAATCTGGTAAATCACACACACACCTCAAGATAATCTGGACTTTGCCTAGGATTGTCAGAAGAGGAGATTATCGGCCCGATTATCTTGTAGTGTGTGGAAGCCTTTAATCAGCCAATATCATGCTATTTTGAGATAATGATGATTGTGTGACTACTTTCCAAAAAAATACTGGCATCTTTGTCAATGGAAGAAAAAAATATTTCTTTATTTGAATATTGTGTGAAACATGCTGATTTCATTTCAATTCTGAGAACATCTAATTTGGCATGATTAAATTATATAAAAAGCTTTACAGTGGTGTTTTGGTGATTTGTAGTGTATGACGTTGATGTGTATTTGATGATGTATCTACATCAGTTCTCCTTAAGTTTACACATAATTAACGTTTGATAACCAAGGACATTATATACTATTTGGTCATTATGAAATATTGTGTGGGCTTGGCCATCTTTCTTAAAAATTAATGACACTTGCTTTAATGTTAAATCTAAAATTACTAAGTGTGCTTACTAACTGAAATCTATAACATTCATGTATGAATGAAGCTCACGGCATCTAAAAGTCGATGTTCATAATTAATGCAGCCAAATATTGACAAATATCGGCAAAAACAATTCATAAATCACCTCAGATGTTGAGGGATCATTTATGAATATATAAGCTATAAGACATCTGGACACACAAAAAACATGCATTCAGAAAAACGGTAAATTAATGAAAGTAACGTTATGAATGATGAATGAGAGATGAATGTAAACAGACCTGTTAAAAAAAACAATCGCTTCTAATTCTTGTAAGTCTTCGAGTCTTAATCCGACTGAATCAGTTGTTAGATGTTGGTTTAAAGTGTGTATTTGTTTTACCTGTTGTATAACGTGCTCTCGTTCTTCTCTTTTGGACTCTTTTCTAGATTTAATGCTGTTTGCGCTCTCAAAACTCACACCGAACGCTGCCATGATGCTGTCGCAAAAGTGATCTCACTGTCGTAAACATCTAACGTAATGCGAAAGATGCTACTCGCTTGTTTCCCTCCAGGGGGCGCTGCCGCTGAATTCTCAAACCCTAAGGTGCATTCAAATGTACGGACGTTTTTAGACATTTCAACCATATAATAATAATTTAAAAACAATGTTTTCGAACTATGTGAGATACGAACAAATAGTCCATGCATCGTTAAAACGCATTAATAATAATAATAGAAAAACAGGCGTAGTACGGTACGGTAAGTGTTCACGACAGTGGAGAGCATTAGCATTATGAAATTGTATGATGCGAGTTTAAATCGCAAAATGCATTAAATGCACAAAATCGGGACGCGAGACGAGAGAGAGAAGAAATACTACAACAGGTAAAACAAATAAACACTTTAAAATAACATTTATCTGTGTGTCTTAATCTGTTTTCATATCTGAGCTCTTACTGTAACATTTGTCAGTATTGGCTTAATTAATTAATATGCGTGTAAATTAAGCCTTTTGGCGTTAATGTCATGAGATCAATTCGTCATTTATTATTATGATTTATGTGGAAAACATTCCTACTGTTAGCTGTTATCACTGGAATATAATCATCATCAGCATAAATTATGACTGGGATAATTTATGATAGTGATACTATCATAAATTATGATAGTATCACTGGGATTTTGAATATGTTGTGTTAAAATCAAAGCGTATTATAGACATCATGTATTATTAATTATTTGGATTTAAGCCAAAGTATGCTCTTAAATGCAAAGATAAATAATGAAAGTAAGACAAGAATACAATAACTGTGAAATAAAATTGTAAAATAAGATAGACAAATGTATTAACTTGTATTATTTTTTTACTTTGGCAGAAAAGATCATACATCAACCGTCATCCTACACGAGAGGAACAAACAAGCAGGTGTAACAAGTGAAATATATATGTACTATGTATACTATAGTAAAGACAGAGTTTGTCGAAGAGGAGATTGAAGACATGAGTGATCCAGAACCATCCAGAATAAAACATGAAGATACTGAGGAACATACAGGTTGGTGTCCATTCTTGATTCTTCATTGTTGATGGTGGAGGAACATTAAGGTATTTTTGGTGGCTGAATTTAACCAATCATAGGTAAATACCCAGCTAACAAAACCTCGCCCTCAAGTTGTTCCAAACCTGTATTTGTTTCTTTCTTCTGCTGAACACAAAAGAATATATTTTTAAGGATATTGGTAACAAAACAGTTGATGACTTCCATAGTGTGGGAAAAATACTATGGAAGTCAATGAAGTCCATCAACTATTTGGTAAACAACATTCTTCAAAATATCTTCTTCTTTTGTGCTCAGCAAAACAAAACAAAAACTCATACCGGAACAACCTGAGGGTGAGTAATTGATGTAAGAATTTTCATTTTTGGGTGAACTATCCCTTTAACAGTTTTTTGTTTGTTTGTTTTGTTATACGAATGTTAAGGGAAGATTCCGTTTTAGAAACATTTTGGAATGTTACTTTTGAATGTTCTTTGAACATTCTGAAACAAGTAGTAACATAAAAAAAAAAAAAATAGACAAACTTCCAACTAAAACACTTCATAAATAAAACATTCCATGAACGTAAAGCTTTTGTGCTTATGTTTTGAGAACATTATTAAGACCGGGGAAGGGTTGCAACAGCCATTCGTAAGTTCTTGGAATAATTGGAACATAAAGACCACATAATGACATAAAGACCAGAGTCTTAGTCTTGATTCACACTGCAGGGACTTAATGCTCAATTCCGATCTTTTGAAGAAAAAAAAAATAGATTTTTTGCAAGGCCGTTCACATTTCCAATTAAATGCGACCTTTTGTGATCTCCTGTGTGAACGTGAACGTGAAATGACGCAGAAGTGACCCGCATGCGCAGAAGAGTACTCAATGGTCATAGTTGTTGTTTATCTTCTCATTCCCGCCTACTTCAACGCAGAATTATGACGTTTGTCGCATATCAATGACGTGCGGGTCGGATACATGTGACCTGGCCGTTCAGATTGAGGTCGCATTTCAAAAGATCGGATACATATCGGATTTGGACCACATACCCAAGTGGCCTGGGTCGCATTTTGAAAAGATCGGATCTGTGTCGTTCAGACTGTCATGAAAAGATCAGATACAGGTCGCATCGGGGCAAAAAAATCGGAATTGGGTCGTTTCAGCCTGCAGTGTGAACGTAGCCTTAGTTACTATAGCTATTTTGGAACTAACTCTGTACTTCATTCGGTTGCACCATTTGTTCAGGCAGAAAGTAGCTTGTAGGTCGTAAACCTTCTGTAAAGTAATGCATATAGTTGCATATTATGACGTTTACCCTCAATGATCCAATAGCAGCCTTTAAATATGTGAGCAGAAGTGAATGCTGTGAATTTAAGTTTACCCCTGATTCTAAGTTGTGGCCTAATGATTAGATAGTCGGACTTGTGACCCAAAGGTTAAGGGTTCGAGTTTTAAAACCGCCAGGAGTTAAAACTTAGTGCCCGTTTACGTCAAAACTTGAAAAGGGACCTAAAGAACCTTGAACAAATGTTAAATGACTAAATGTAAATGTATATTAACATTATTGGAAGAACGTTCTGAGAACATTCTTTGTTCGCAAAAAATGACACAAAAAATATTTAAATGATTTTAGCCTTGATTAGATAGTGTTGAATGAGAATGACAATCTAATTTCAGCACATCATGCTATGCATATGGTTTTATTTCAGTTAGCCTAATAGCTGGTTTGATTTGCATTGAAAGATGATCTTATGGAAAGTTCCCCATGCCAATCTCTAGATATGATGAAGGGTGTGTGATGATATGGGATATTTTAGTTCCAAAGGCCGAGGGAACTTTATCAGGATGCATATTATCCCGGATCCATGAAACAACTGGCCTTTAAAAATAAAAATCTGCCTGACTCTATGGGAATTTAACATAGGGGTGTCCTGACTTATGCACCCTGTATTTTAAGGAAGAACATTTATTTATTTATGATACAT
>NW_027509186.1:40367500-40565000 GCF_051911475.1 Siphateles boraxobius | reverse complement strand
TATTGTTTACTATATATATTTTTTTTGCGTCTGTGTCATTGTGGGTTTTGGTTCTTCTGCTGTTGTCGTCTGTAAGGACCTTTTAAAGCAACTGAAATCATTTGGTGAAGTAATATGGAACTGTAATGCGGTCAAAACCTGCTGGAATGTTCGTCAACCAATCAAATTCAAGCATTCAACAGTTTAAAAAAAAAGGTTCAATGGAGTTCTATATAGAACTCTAGTGTTCTTGACTTAATTATAAAGAACCCTTTATGCCAAAAAGGTTCTATATCCAGGATCCATCTAATTGTAACGTAAGAGTGGCGCAACCATTTGTAAATGTTTGAATGTGTCTGACTTCTGCAGTCATTCGCTTCCAGTTATATTTAGCTGTTTAAAACAGTTTGTTATGCTGCTTGATATAGTAAACTGGTGTTTATTATATTATGTAAGGTCATAATTTTAAACAATGGTTTGTTGCGCAAATAGTTTTACCGTTTAATGCACTTTGTTATTCTTCTAGTCAATTCACAGAAAATAGCTTACTTCCACGTTGAGAAATATAGGGAGAAATGTCTTTAATAGCAGTCAACAGTCAAACTTTGTAAGACAAAGCTTTGTTAATGTTTCTCAGTTGTCAACAATGTAGAATCAAGAATAAACACCAACCTGTTTGTTCCTCAGTATCTTCATGTTTTATTCTGGATGGTTCTGGATCACTCATGTCTTCAATCTCCTCTTTAATAAACTCCATCTTTACTCTAGTACGGCACACAGACTGGAGTGTCTCCTGCTTGTTTAGATGCACTTCTAGCCTTGATGATGAGAATATTCCCAGCATTTATTGCTGAATTATTTTGGAAGGGCTGTGATCACTCTGAGACAAAAAAACCTAAGAGAAGAAACATAAAACACAATCTCACAAAAATTATAATCTTTCTTCATTATAACTCATTCTGAGATTCCTCAGATGTCAACCAAAATTTGAAGAAACTGTAACCAAGTAATGTAAAAAAAAAAAGAAAGAAATGACAGCATAATATAGAAATTAATGTATAAATAACAACAGATCTTCATGTTTGTCTACAACAAATTTAACTGACTGATGAATAAAATGCTCTTATGCTCCTCTAGGAATAATATAATGAAAATGAATAAAACTAAAATAATGCAGTTCTGACAGCATCTTTATTTAATCTGCAGTCAAAGAAATATTTAAAAATGCCATAGTGTATTATTCCTAACGAAAAATAGCATGGAGTAACAGGAATCAGGTTAAAATTAGGTTTAAATATATATACACATTTATGACCAAAGTGATTAATTAAGTAAATCTTAATCATATATGTATCACATAAATATAAATCATATATGTATTTAAAATAGACTTTGCACAGAAAAAGGACACGATATTCTCGGGCACTCTAGTAAAATAAAAAAGAAGGCATGTGCTTGTAATAATAATTACTCATTATTATAATAATACCTAAACACTAAATATTAAACGGACAGGTATGAATTTCGCGTTTGTTTACAAAAGATCCTTACGCTGTCTACTGGTCTACTGCCATGTTACTGCCGCAAACGTGTTCAGAACTGTAGTAAACATCTACCGTACGGCTCATGCGAGTGTCGCATTGAGCAGCAAACACAAGGGGCGACGAACATAGACGAATGACTCCGAAAACCGAAACCTTAAAGATCAAAAGAGTTTGTTTAGTCTACAAAGTATTATAGTTTAAATATATTAAGGCCAAATAACAAACAAAAATTACACAAGATAAATCTCCAGTGACGTGTTAAAACACAGACAGTAAGAAAACAAACACAGTTTGAACCGTGGGTGAAAAACTATTTGTGGAGTTTCCTTTAGTTTCCTCTAAATCAGAAAAATCAAACCATTATTATTATTTATTTTTTTTGCATTCCACAGAAGGACACAAATTAAAGGGACAAAAGCAAAATTTTACTCTCAGAGAATACATCATTATTTTATTTATTTTTGTTTGTTTAATTTATAGAAAAGGGACCATGTACAATTTTTAACATAGGGCTAAATGTTTCCATTTAATGCATTTATTTGAAAACGTATTTTCCATTGCACAACAAACAAAGCAAATTCTTTTAAATAATGTGAGCAGCAGGTCTTTTACATGTACATAGACACAGCTTCATTTTATCATTAACTTTATAAAATACTGGACATGCTAAGGCAATATTCTGGTCTGTTTTGACATTTATTTGATTGAGCTATTGATTTTTCATTATTGAATTTTTTGAGGGACAATGCGCAATTTTTTAAATTTATGATACGGTTGCTTATGTGATTCGTAAGGTTCCCTTTTTGCACAAAACTGTTTTCACACCGAGAGCAAGTGAAAGTAAAGTGGTTTCTTTCTTCATTTAGTTCTTCCCTTTCCATTTTTACTTCCATCAAGTCTAAAAACGAACATATTAAATCATCTAAATAAAATCAAATAGAAAAGCAAAAAGTAACATTATGTAATCTTTAATATGATATAATATATATGAATAATGTTCCTCGGTAGTCAGTAATAATGAAGAATCAAGAATGGACACCAACCTGTTTGTTTTTCAGTATTTTGTTTCATTTTGCATGTTTCTGGATATTGACGTCCTTATTCTCCACTTTAACAAACTCCATAGTATTAGTAACATTTATTTACCATAGTATGTCAGATAGATTACAATTGTTGTTACATCTTGAGTTTCTCCTGCTTGTTCTTCTCTTGTATGTCAGGAATATTCCGAAAATATTTTATTTGATCTGACAAAACCAAAACTATTTGATAATAATTTACATATTTAGTACATCGGTTTAACTGATTATCGACATAATTTTCTTTCATTTTATAATATACTATAACATAAAATAACATATGACACAAATTAAATTGAGCAGTGTAAATTTAACACTGGGTTTGGCGGCGCGCGCAAGTGCAGCGGCTTTGAGCTCTCTCGTTCGGTGCTTCTTAGTATGTTTAATAGGTGTTATGTGGCAATTGTATGGTGAACTTTGCCAAGCACAATGTGTATATAGTCGCATGAACCTGATCAGCATTGGTTTACGAAGTAGTGTTCCTATCACGGACTATTTTCAACAAGAAAACAACATACCGCTCGAAATATCGAGGACACCGGGATCTCCGTGGACTGTCACAGGCTCCTGCAGGCAGCGTCGTCGGCGGAAAAACAGGAAGCAGAAGCGAGGATGTCGAGCCGGCCTGCTATCGCGGCTAAAGAAGTATCCACACAAGCCCCCTCTTCCTAGTGTTTTCCTCACAAATGTAAGATCCATCGTGCATAAAATGGATGACCTGGAATTACGGATAGCAACTAACAACTTTGTCCGGGATTGCTGTGTGATGATCCTGTCCGAAACCTGGCTCCACCCTGCTATCCCCGATAATGCTGTACAGCTAGCAGGCCGCACCATACACCGACAGGACAGGAACAGCGATTCCGGTAAGAACAGAGGAGGCGGACTCTGCATCTACATTAACAATGACTGGTGTTCACAAAGCCATGTAACATATAAATATTGCTCTCCCCATCTTGAGGTATTAACTGTCATCTGCCGCCCCTTTTACTTACCTAGGGAGATAACTGTAGTAACCATCACGGCCGTTTACATCCCTCCAGATGCAAATGTAAATATAGCCCTCAGCTATCTTCATGGGTGTATAAGTAAACAGCTGCAGGCGCACCCAGATGGGGTACATATAGTAGCGGGAGATTTTAACCGGGCATGCTTAAAAACTGTCCTCCCTAAATTCACCCAATATGTGAAGTGTGCCACCAGGGAGAGCAGTACACTTGACCATGTTTATTGTAATATAAAGCATGCATACAGAGCAGTGCCCCAGCCACACGTTGGTCTGTCAGACCACCTCTCACTGCATCTCATACCTGCCTACATTCCTCACATCAGGAAAAATAAGCCTATCATCAGAGTGATTAACACCTGGTCAGAGGATGCCCTCTTCCAGCTCCAAGACTGCTTCTCAACCACGGAGTGGAGTCTATTTGAGAACCTGGAGGTGGAGGAGTATACAGAGACTGTCCTATCTTATATTACATTCTGTATTGAAAATGCAACCGTCCCTAAACAGATCAGGGTTTTCCCAAACCAGAAACCCTGGATGACAAGGGAAGTGCGGCTCCTTATTAGGGATCGCAACACAGCATTCAGATCAGGGGACAGGGCACAGTACAGCTCAGTTAGAGCTAATCTAAGGAAGGGCATTAGGGCTGCTAAGGTAACATACAAAAGGAAAATAGAGGGATACATCGTGGACAAGAACCCACGTCAAGTGTGGCAGGGACTACAACACATCTCAAACTACAAGGGATACAATATCACATCTAACCCCCCTGATGTTACACTGGCAGAGGAATTAAATAGTTTCTTTGTCCGGTTTGAGGTGAATGGTCAACCAACTCCTCCCCCAGCCTTCACCAGCACCTCACTATTCCTTCAGGAACATCAGGTGAGAAGAGCACTAAGGGATGTAAACCTGAGGAAGGCGGCTGGCCCCGACGGAGTACCAGGGAAGGTACTTAGGGCCTGTGCAGACCAACTAACGGGGATTTACACCAAGATCTTCAACATCTCTCTGACCCGAGCCATAGTTCCATCTTGCTGGAAATCCGCCATCATCATCCCAGTTCCAAAAACATCAGCTTGGAAAAGCCTGAACGATTTTAGGCCGATTGCACTAACATCACTTGTAATGAAGTGCCTGGAAAGGCTGGTTGCCAAGCACATCAAGGCCTGCCTCCCTCCATCTTTAGACCCTCACCAGTTTGCCTATAGGGCAAACCGCTCCACGGAGGATGCTATCGCCATCACCCTCCACTCAACGTTGAGTCATCTCGAACACCCAGGCAGCTATGTAAGACTACTCTTCATAGATTTCAGCTCAGCCTTTAATACAATAATCCCGGACATTCTGATTAAAAAACTTTTGGGCCTACACCTCCCTCCCTCCACCTGCGCTTGGATAAAAGATTTCCTCTCAAACAGACCACAACAAGTGAGACTCGGCCATCATCTCTCCTCCCCCCTTACAATCAGCACTGGCTCCCCTCAAGGCTGCGTGTTGAGCCCACTCTTGTTCACTCTTTATACATCTGACTGCTCCCCCTCTTATCCCTCCAACCTTATCATAAAATTTGCAGACGACACCACGGTGGTCGGTCTCATCTCAGGTGGAGTTGAGACAGAGTACAGAGACGAGGTCCAACTACTGTCCACCTGGTGTTCATCAAACAATCTACTGTTGAACACAATAAAAACTAAAGAGATCATTATAGACTTCGGACGAAACAGCACAGCCCACGCCCCACTCCACCTGAATGGAGAATGCGTGGAAAGGGTCTCATCTTTTAAATTTCTGGGAGTGCACATTACCAAAGACCTCTCTTGGTCCACTAACACTAAAGCAATAACAAAAAAGGCCCAGCAGCGACTACACTTCCTGAGAATTCTGAGGAAAAACCATCTTGAACAGAAGTTGTTGGTGTCCTTTTACCGGGCAATCATTGAAAGTGTACTCACTTATTGCATCATAGCATGGTATGCGGGATGTTCGGTGGCAGACAGGAGGGCTTTGCAGAGGGTCATAGGGTCAGCCCAAAAGACCATAGGGTGCCCCCTTCCCTCCCTGGAAGAGCTGGCCAACTCCCGCTGCCTTAATCGGACTAGATCTATTCTCAAAGACACTGTCCACCCTGCACACCACCTGTTCAACTTGCTTCCCTCTGGCAGGCGCTATAGGTCAATGAGAGCACGCACTGCCAGATTAACAAAGAGTTTTTTTCCCTGGGCCATACGTTCACTGAACAAACAATAACCTTGTGAAATAAAGGAAATTCCTCCTTTCACTATCCTCCTGTCACGTCCACCCACATTACCTCTAGATATGATCTCATCTTGAACATTCTCTTTTTTAATGCTGAAACCTGCTGCTATGTCGAAATCTGCTGCTATATTATACATATGTGTGTGGGAGGGTGTGTGTTGTATGGGAGGGAGGGGAGTAAGGGATGGGGGGTGTTTGTTGCTTTCTTGTGTGTGTTTATATTTATCTATTTAAAGCACTGATCTGGAGTAGCTCTTGAAATTTCGTTGTGTTAACACACTGTACTTATGCAATGACAAATAAAGCTTGAATTGTATGCCGCAGTTGTACATGTTCAAATGACAGCAGCAAATTTATCTTAGCTACACTGAAAACAATGAACATAGCAGATCTTTGAAATTACACAAAAAAGCATGCACAACTCAATTAATTTATGTTTCATCAACATTGATTCCAAAATTAGATCTTAAGTATGAATATGACAATGAGTGGGTCCTGACACATGTTGCAACTGCAATAGAGTTTAAGATGTCTGTAAATGTCAATCTCAATGGATCTTTTTCATTATCCACATGATATTAAAATCACAATCACATTATGAAATAAATGTTTTTTTCCAAAACATGTTGGCCACAATTATTGGCACCCCTAGAATTTTTTTATGAGTAAAATATCTCTTTAGTATATTCCCATTAATATTTACATAAACACATTATATCTATTGAAAAATGATAGAGTTCCCTAACAAGGATGTGCAATTAAGCTATACTATTTAAACAATACTCGACTAGGAATGACTGCTGTTGCACAAGTTGTTATCTCGTCTGTCCATGAACAAATTTAGATTAAATAAACTCATGACCATTTCTCACACATTTCTCTGTTTTTTTTTCCTTCAGATCAGCCATCAGTGGTTTATCGATATGGAGGCCAGTCTAGACCAACTGGGATGCTTTTTCATGCTTTTTTTGCGTATTGCCATAATCTCATAATCAATGGCACTGCGAATTGGGTAAGAGACAAACATAAATTACGTAATTGGGGAAATTGAGAGATGAAACCATGCTGATGACCTGGGTCTGTTGTGGAGTGGTGAGTTTGACATGTTATTAAAATCAGGGTTCTGTGGGGTGCGGACTGGATCGACTCCATTCCTAGGGCTTGAGGACAAATCTTTGGGGTGCAGACTGATGGGGCAGTGAACCCGTGACTTAGTCCTAGAGCTCCTCCTGTACGATTTTAGGGAAAAATCGGGTCTATTGGATACGTCCAATAGATTTCTAAGGTGCGCCGCAAGAACACCACAGACACAGTGTGATCACCATGGGAAAATCTCAGAGTAAAATTGGGAGTTGTGAAAAATATGATACTCCAGTGTTTTGCCAGATGGAGAATTTTATCTATCATATTTTTACTCTTTTAATTCATTTTATAACTGTATCGTACATCTACTTTGGCTACTGACGTAACCTCAGTTGCCTGAGATGAGGGAATGAAGTATTAAGTAAGCTAGCTTACGCTATGGGAAAACCCCTTTTCTCGAGAATACTGAAGTCAAAACTTTAAAACGCAGTGTAGCTGCACAACAGACACAGATGAGCGCGAGTGCGGTCATTGGCTGTGCTGCGGCAACTGCTCGAACCTATGGCGAGGCAGCTCAGACGCTCGAACCAATCACGGCATTTAGCGCCCTGACACGTCAGAGCCCGCCAAAATGGGCGTGGTCCGTGTCTATAAAGGGACCAGGCCTCGTCTAGGGAGCCCAGGTTTAATCGACTGAAGCGATACCCAAACACAGCACAATAGCACGGCGGGTTACGCAATACTTCGTTCCCTCATCTCAGGGAACTGAGATTACGTCAGTAACCAAAGTAGTTCCCTTTCGAGAGGTCTCTCATATTGTGTAAGCTAACTAACGCTATGGGAACCCACTTCAAAACGCTGTGCGTGCTTAACTTCACTCCATACTATAGCCCGAAGCAAGATGCCTAAGGCCCATAGATGAGTAGAGTTATGAATCCCAATAGAAACTAGTCATTTGACGAGCCTCGTATAGGAAAGCAAGGAAATGGACCTAACAGGCCTAAATCCTTATAATGTATGTATATAAATATATAAGGACCGTAGTCCGAGTTTAGCCAGGACCAGATATGTATCGGGCCCTATGGCCTAGGGCGGTTTGTGCTTGCACTTACACTAAAAGACCTCTTGCTTGCAAAGCAGGAACTTCCAGATTATAAAATCTGATAAATATGGACGGCGAGGCATAGCCGGCCGCCGCACAAATATCTTTCATGGGTGTTCCACTTGACCAAGCCCATGCCTCTTGTGGAATGAGCTCTTGCCTTGGCTTTAGGACGACTCTGGAGTCGTTAGGCCCAAACAGGAAGCGTTTATTGACAGCACCTATAAATCGCCCACTCTTGACTGAGGCGAGCGTCCGTAAGAGAGCGTTTTTTAGCGAGGGATGCTTTAGGTCCGCAGACCGCAGCAGCTCGAATGGGGCCCCTTTCAGTGCTTCCAGGACCGTGGAGATGTCCCAGATAGGCACAGAAGGAGGTCGCGGAGGGTTCAGCCTCCTTGCCCCTTTAAAGAACCATACGACAAGGCAGTTGGCCGGACACAAGAACGTGAGAAGCTGTCATGGCCACCACATACACTTTGAACGTGGAGGGTATATTACCCGCACCCAAAAGCCTTTGTAATAAGGCGAGTACACTCGATACTTCGCAAGAATAGGGGTCCAGGCTCCGTGCAGCGCACCAGTCAGAAAATACCACCCATTTCTGAGCGTAGAGGCATCTAGTTGATGGCACTCTTGCCTCAGTGATAGTTTTCAGCACCCCTTTCCGGGAGATACCCTGGTATCCTTCGAGGGACCAACATGAAGGGCCCACAAGTCGGGACGGGGATGGCAGATTAATCGGTTTGCCTGTGTGAGGAAGTCTCTCCTCAGCGGAACCCGCCATATGGCTGTTTCCAGCAGCTGTGCCAGCCCGGAGAAACATAATTGGGTCTTCCAGAGAGGTGCTATTAGTACACAAGTACTGCACACTTGCTCTCCTTGATCCGTTTGATGACCTGTGGTAACATTGTGACTGGAGGGAATGCATACAGCGGATGGCTCGGCCAATCGTGGTCAAGCGCGTCGCTGCTCTTTGAGAAAAATATTTGGCAATGAGCATTGTCTTTTGAGGCGAAGAGGTCGACCTCTGCCCAACCAAAGATGCTCCATATTAGCTGAACCATCTGTTGGTGAAGAGACCATTCCCCTGGGGGAACATTGTCTCTGGATAACATATCCGCACCCTGGTTCAGAATGCCTGGATCATGCACCGCCCTTAGGGAGTGTAGGTTGTGCTGAGCCCATAAGATGAGGTTTTTGGCCATGGCATGCAGGTTGCTTGACCTGAGACCACCCTGGCGATTTAGGCAAGGCAAGGCAAGGCAAGGCAAGTTTATTTATATAGCACATTTCATACACAATGGTAATTCAAAGTGCTTTACATAGAAGAAATTAAAATAATCAAAAGAAATCAGAATAATTAAAACAGTTTAGAATAAAAAGATAAAATACAGAAATCAGAATAATTAAAACATAAAATAAAATACAGTGCAAACAGTCGGACGAACAGTGGCACAGTGCTCATTCAGTAAATGCACAGCTAAACAGATGTGTTTTGAGTCTGGATTTGAATGTGACTACTGTAGGAGCACATCTGATCTCTTCTGGAAGCTGGTTCCAGCTGCGGCTGGCATAGTAGCTAAAAGCAGACTCGCCATGCTTAGAGTGAACCCTTGGTATTTCTAGCCGATGTGATCCTAATGATCTGAGTGATCTGTTGGGTTTATATTCAGTGAGCATATCTGCAATGTATTGAGGTCCTAGGCCATTGAATGATTTATATACCAGTAATAATACTTTAAAATCAATCCTAAATGTAACTGGCAGCCAGTGTAAAGACCTGAGGACTGGTGTGATGTGTTCATATTTTCTGGTTCTGCTCAGAATCCTAGCAGCAGCGTTCTGTATGAGCTGCAACTGTCTTATGGTCTTTTTGGGAAGGCCAGTGAGAAGTCCATTACAATAATCCACCCTACTGGTGATGAAAGCATGCACAAGTTTTTCTAAGTCTTGACTGGAAACAAAGCATCTAATTCTTGCAATATTTTTCAGGTGATAATATGCTGATTTAGTTATTGCTTTGACATGACTACTGAAACTAAGGTCTGACTCTAGAGACACACCCAGATTCCTGACTTGATTTTTAGTTGTTTGACCCCTAGACTGAAGGTATGCGTTCACCTTGAGAACTTCATCTTTGTTTCCAAACGCAATGACTTCAGTTTTGTCTTTGTTTAACTGAAGAAAGTTTTGGCACATCCAATTGTTTACTTCATCAATGCATTGGCAAAGGGAGTCAATGGGGCTGTAATCGTTAGGCGATAGGGCTAAGTAGAGCTGTGTGTCGTCTGCATAGCTATGGTAAGCGATTTGGTTCTTTCTCATTATTTGGCTCATTGGGAGCATGTACAGGTTGAATAGGAGTGGCGCAAGAATTGAGCCTTGAGGGACTCCGCATGTCATGGATGTCCACTCAGACTTATGGTCTCCTATACTCACATAATAACCTCTGCCTCCTAAGTATGACCTGAACCATTTTAGGACTATCCCAGAAAGCCCGACCCAGTTTTCCAGCCTGTCAAGAAGTATTTTGTGATCGACAGTGTCAAATGCAGCACTGAGGTCGAGTAGTACCAGCACTGATAATTTGCCTGTATCAGTATTTAAGCGAATATCATTTATTATCTTTATGAGCGCGGTCTCTGTACTGTGGTGCGGTCGGAAACCAGATTGAAAATGGTCAAAGTATCCATTCGAGCTTAAGAATTTGTTCAGCTGATTGAAGACAACTTTTTCAATGATCTTGCCTATGAAAGGAAGATTTGAGATCGGTCTATAGTTGTTTAATATGGTCTTATCCAGATTGCTCTTTTTCAGGAGGGGCTTGACAACAGCAGTTTTCAGGGAGGTCGGAAAACTCCCAGAGAGAAGTGAGGCATTTACCACTTCTAGGAGATCTGCTTCTAAGCTGTGTAACACATTTTTGAAAAAAGATGTGGGAAGTGCATCAAGGGCGCAGGTTGATGTTTTTAGTTGCTGTACGGTTTCTTCCAAAATTTTGCCATCAATTTCTTCGAAATCAGACATAGTTGCTACTTTCTCGTGCTGTTGTTTGATCTGCCTGACCCCAGCGCAACTCAAGGATGAGCTGATCACCTTTCTGATATTATTGATTTTCTCAGAGAAGAAAGAAGCAAACTCACTGCACTTTCTCACTGAGAGCATTTCACTGGGAATCTGGCTTGGGGGGTTTGTCAGTCTCTCTACAGTAGCAAAAAGAGTGCGCGTGTTGTTTATATTGCTGTTTATAATATTCGAGAAAAAAGTCTGTCTAGCTTTGCTTAGTTCCTTATTGAAAGCATGGATGCTGTCTTTGTAGATGTTATAATGGACTACAAGTTTTGTCTTCCGCCACATGCGCTCTGCTTTTCTGCATTGTCTTTTCATATTTTGCACTGCTGTTGAGTTTCTCCAAGGTGCTTTTTGTCTGCCACTCTTCTTCCTGACTTTCACAGGAGCAATATCATCAATTACACTCTTAACTTTTGAGTTAAAAGAATCAAGGAGAAAATCAACAGAGTCAGCAGATATGCTTGGTGTTAAAGATATAGCCTTCATAAATAGTACACTAGTATTCTCATTTAAGCATCTCTTCTTGACAGACACAGATCTAGCTTCAATGGCAGGAGAGATCAATATATCAAAGAAAATACAAAAATGATCAGACAGTGCTACATCCTTAATAACAATTGATGAAATGTTTAGACCCTTACTGATAAGTAAATCTAGAGTGTGTCCACGATTATGTGTGGCTCCATGTACATGCTGAGTCAGATCAAAAGTTTTTAAAACAGTTTTGATTTCTTTTGCCATATTGTTTTCTGCATTATCTATGTGAATGTTAAAATCTCCAGCAATGGCAAAGCAGTCAAACTCTGAGGAAATAGAACTTAACAGTTCTGTTAAGTTCTCAGCAAAAGCTGGAGAGTATTTTGGAGGCCTGTAAACAATGATAAGTAAAATGCGTGGAGCACCTTTTAACACAATACCCAGATATTCGAAAGACGGGTAATTCCCAAATGATATTTGCTTACATTGATAGACATCTTTATAAAGAGCAGCTAAACCTCCGCCTCTTCTGACAGCTCTGCAGACACTCATAAAAGTAAAGTTAGGAGGGGCTGTTTCATTGAGGACTGTTGCACTGCAACTTTCTTCTAGCCAAGTTTCATTTAGCAACATAAAATCCAGGTTGTATGTGGTTATTAAGTCATTGACTAAAAGTGATTTATTTTTAAGTGAGCGGATGTTTAAAAGTGCTAACTTAACAGTCTTACTTTTTGTCCCCACAGCAATCTTGGTATGTCGTGTAATAGGCACCAGATTAGATGGGTTTGCTGTACGGCTTTTGAAGGCCTTAGACTTTCTATCATGTAATTGAACAGCAATAGAAAAACATACAGGCACACTGGGTTCCCGCTTGTTCCCGCTTGATTTATATAGGACACCACTACCATGTTCTCTGTCCGGACCAGGAGGTGGTGCCCTTTAAAGTACGGGAGAACAGCTTACAGCGTTAGATCTACTGCTCTCATCCCTAGACAGTTTATATGCAGGCCTTTCTCCAGGCCTGACCATAGGCCAGAGAGGGGCCTGCCCTCGTAAAGGGCCCCTCAACCTAGATTGGAGGCATCTGTCAAGATCACTTTTCTCCTTGTAATCACACCCATACTCACTCCTTACTGATACCAGTCGTCACTCTGATGTGAGGCGCGCTTTCATTTGTCTATAGGCTATCATGGAATTGATATTACGGTGGTCTCATTTATGTGTAGGGGTCCACACTTCATAGTGGGCAGGCGGATTACGTTCATTAAACTCTCTGCTGGAAAGCCTGTACTGTGTCAACAGTGCTTTTGCGTAGGAGTGCGTACTTCATAGTGGGCACATTATCTACTTTTAATGAGATCTCCGTGTGTGTGAGTAGGGGTGCATGCTTCATAGCGGGCACACGCACTACGGTCATTAAGCTCCCGGCATGAGCTGGAGGAAAACTTGATACTGTGTGAACAGTGTTTGCGTGTAGAAGTGAGCACTTCAAAGTGGTCACATGACCTACAGTTAATTTGTTTCCAGCGTAGATTGTGGGAGAATTTAGGACTGTGGGAACAGTGCTTGTGTGCAGGGGAGCATACATTACAGTGGACTCATAACTTGAGCTTGAGCTAGAGAGGATTGCTGTTCATGCTTAGTCCAATTGTTTTTCACTTATGCTGCGCTTAGATGGGGGGTGGAGACAAAGTTGAGCCCGACCAATCCCCGTCTTCGGACGCTGCCAAAGAGAGTGAGTCACGCAGGGCGGGTGTGCGCTCGTCTGCTTTGGTGAAAAGATTACGTTGGGAGACACGTAGCCAGGATTCGAACTCGGGTCTCCGTTGCGAACGTCTTATATTCCACCACTGAGCCACAGGGTGGAGTGAATAACAATGGAGAAACTCTCACTTAGTAGAGAATGAATCTATGCAGAATGTGAATCATGCGGGGCCGGTGCCGGCGTGGACTCACCTGTTTTTGAATGCTCTGAAACGGGAGGGGTGGGGTCGCTTCCTGTACGTAAGGAAGCTGGCCGCGAGCGCAGTGAAGAGAACAGCATGTCCTAGTGAGAACAGCTGTTGTGACTTTGAGTGAATGCAGTTTCAATGTGGCTGTATCCCAGGCAAGAAAACACATTCATTGTGTCCGTCCGAGTCATGTAGACAGTTCATACATGACGTGCAAATCGGACATTAAAATGTGCTGAATCCATATCACCTCCTATCAGAGCTGGGATTCGAACACGGGTCTCTGGTGCGGAAGTCTTAGAATCCACCACTGAGGCATAGGGAGGGAATAACGCAAGACAAGTTAGCGCAAGTACATAGGAGAGCGGCATGTTCTCAGCCGAGAACAGCTGTCGTGAGAAATGCAGTTTCAGCGTGTTTGGTTGCCAGGCCGGAAACTCACTCACAGTATCTGTCTGGGTTATGCAGAAAGGTCGAGAGGGCTCTGCATGACACATGACACAGAGCGAGGCATGTGAGGACTGGCCCGGTGTGCGTTCGCTCGTGTCTGTCCGCTCTGGCATCCTTAGTGAGCGTCGCTTCTTTTTGCGCGGCTCAATCAAAGGGAGAGAGGGAGCGGGAAGCGCGGGGTCGTCGTCCGCGAAAACAGCCAGTCGAGCCAGCATTGTGGGTCGATCCATTTCGTCACACTCAGGGCAGCCACCCTTAGCGAGTGCAGCTTCCACGTGGTCCCGGCCCAGACAGGAAGCACAGATGATGTGACGGTTTCCGCCGTAGAGAGGGCCTCTGACGAGGCGCATTTTAGAAAGAGGCATTTGAAACAACGCCTCGGAAATTGCTCTTTTAGAAAAAGTGTGACGCAACGTCAAACACACTACTGCATTAAAAGGATATAGCGCGCCTGATGGCACAGCAGAAACGGCGGGCTGAAGGCGGTGAAGGGAGCCGACGTCCTCAGAACTGCGATGCAGCTGCTCATCCCGCTGAAAGCTTTTCAACGGTGCGAAGGCTTGTATCCGGAGGTCAGCAAAGTCGAGGTTCACTGAAAGAGTTAATCTGGGCTCGCTAGGCGAGGCCTGGTCCCTTTATAGACGCGGACCATGCCCATTTTGGCGGGCTCTGATGCGTCAGGACTTGAAATGCAGTGATTGGTTCGAGCGTCTGAGCTACCTCGCCATTGGTTTGAGCAGTTGCCGCATCACATACAATAACCGCACTCGCATTCATCTGTGTCTGTTGTGCAGCTACAATGCGTTTTAAAGTTTTGGCTTCAGTATTCTCGAGAAAAGGGGTTTTCCCATAGCGTAAGCTAGCTTACGCAATACGAGAGACCCCTCGAAAGGGAACTCTTTTAATTCCTTATATAACTGTTTTAAAGTGCCCCTATTATGCTATTTTAAATTTTCCTAATGTTGTTTTGGAGTCTCCTACAAAAGGTTTACATGCATCAAAGGTCAAAAAACTGTTTCATTTTCTCATAATATACATTTGCACATCATCACATTTTTCAATGATTCTCAAACGACTCGACAGATGAATCAATCTCTCTAAATCCCTCTTTCCACGAGCTACTCTGTTCTGATTGGTCAAACAGCTCAGTCTGTTGTGATTGGTTTACTGCGTACAGCGGTAGAGAACGTGCTACGATTGGTCAGCTCTGTAGCCGTTATCTGATTGGCTTGAGTAAATGGTGGGTGGAGTCCACTTATTTGTGGATTTGTCTGCACATCCATGCTAGAAGTGTTTCAAAATCCACAGATGCGTGAAGGTATTTACAAATGCACAGAAAGCTGTTCTCAAATAAATGCCAGACAGAGTTGTGTTTGTGACATAAAACACATTTGTAAATATATATTTTTGTATTTGCAAATCTCATTTAATTTATTTGTGTTAATTGAATTTGATAAATTTTTGTGAATCTCAATCTATTTACTTGTAATAATGCAAGGGAATAGAGAACGTTCTCTAATAGAGAACGACTGACATCTCTCTCTTTTCATACAGATTAGCCTACATAAACAGAGAATATTTGTTTTCGTTTTGAACTAAATGATTATAAAGATATATTGCTCTTGCCTGTGTGACTAGTAGCTATTTGCTGAGTTTTGTTCAAGTTTAGAGACGTGCTCCAGAAAAAAAAAGTTCACATACACGGAGAGGCAGAAAGCACACCCTGTTTATTTTCTTTATTTTACAAAAGCACAATTTTTTGTTTCAATTATAAGTGGACACATAAAAAAGTAGAAATTTAACAGTTTATTTTTTCATATTTCTTAAGTCTGAATGATCCTAAATGACAGAGTATTTTAAGTATATTTTGCTGCCGCGTTTGTCGACCCAAGAGGGTTAAATTGTTTTTTTTTTTCCCAGAGTGAATGTGCAGATGATACTTGAGTCTGGATGAAGACGTGAAACTCTTTCCACACTGAGTGCATGTATACGGTTTCAGTAGTACGGCTTCTCTCCACTCGCTCGTGTGATTTCAGAGATTTTCAGGATTTTCTCCAGAGTGAACACGCAGATGATGATTGAGAGCCGTTTTATTTCTAAAACTCTTCTCACACTGAGTACAGTCGTACGGCTTCTCTCCAGTATGAACGCGCTCGTGTGTTTTCAGAGATCCAGACTGAGTGAAACTCTTGTCACAATATGAGCACTTGTACGGTTTTTCTCCAGTATGAACCCGTTGGTGCAGTTTCAGATTCTCAGCTCTAGTAAAGCTCTTACCACAGTCACAACACATATAATCTCTCACTTCATTGTGTGTTTTCTGGTGCAGTTTAAAACTGTCCAGCCGTGAAAAACTCTTTCCACAGAGAGAACACACATAAGGCCTCTCATCTGAATGAACTTTCAGGTGATATTTAAGTTTTGATGATGAAATAAAATCTTTACCACACTGATCACAGTTAAATTGTTTTTCTCCAGAGTGAATGTGCAGATGATACTTGAAAGCTGATGAATGAGAAAAACTCTTTCCACACTGAGTGCATGTATACGGTTTCTCTCCAGTGTGAATTCTCATGTGTATGTTAAGGTTTCCTTTCTGTGTGAAACTCTTTCCACACTGAGTGCAGGTGTGCGTCTTTTTGGCTTTTGTTCCTTGAATTGTTAAGTTACGATGTTCCTCCTCCACTTCATTCAGTTCTTGTCTTTGCTCTTTCGCTCTCACCTGGTCTAAAATACACAGAAATACAGTTAGAATCAGTTCAAGTGAATCATTCTTTATAGCAGAAAGCAAAAGAGATCAGATCTTTCACTTTTTGAAAAAGTCATTCATTGTTAATATAGTAAAACTATATTAGTGGGGTGGTGATGGCAGAGTGGATAAGACACATGCCTGAGAGACCCGGGTTCGAATCCGCTGTGAGACACCAATGTGTCCCTGAGCAAGACACTAACCCCTAACTGCTCCAGAGGCGTGCAACCTCTGACCTATATAGCAATTGTAAGTCGCTTTGGATAAAAGCGTCAGCTTAATGAATAAATGTAAAATGTAAATGTACATACTGCTATATACAAGGTTATGATCATTTGGACATATGCCTCCATAATCATCCATATGCTTAATAATTCACATCAACTAAGGCAGTCACAATGAAGAATCAAGAATGGACACCAACCTGTTTGTTCCTCAGTATCTTCATGTTTTATTCTGGATGGTTCTGGATCACACATGTCTTCAATCTCCTCTTTAATAAACTCCATCTTTAACAGTCACACAGATTTCAGCTGCTACTCCTGGAGTTTGTCCTTCTCTTGTAGGATGATGGGAATATTCCCAGTATTTATTGGTGAATTGTTGTGGGAGGGGCTTCACTGCAGGTGTGAACTGTGATCACTGTGTTTTTATCCAATCTGCATTTAAAAAGTACAGGGTCATCATGTTTAACTGAGCTGCTGAAAAGCCTCTTTGTCTCCAAAAGTTCCCTGTTTTCAGCTCATTCATTATGGTGATGTCTGAGATCTTCTGTAAATTGTCACATTAAATCGTTTTATTGGTGTCAACAGGCTGAAACAAACTACAGCATCATCACCTTTAACTTCAGTTCTTGTCTTTGCTCTTTCACTTCCATCGGCTCTGAAACATTAAAACATATTCAGTCGTTAGAATGAGTTCTGGAGGATAAATGTGAATTCTCAAGTGAACCATGATTTAATAACAGAAAACAAGTGAGATCTGTTTATCAAATAGGCCTATTATATTTTTGTTGTACCAAAGGTTAGTTTTGTCATCCTCTTGTTAATAGTCAAAATGTGAATGACAACTACTGTACAAGATTATGATCTAAGTGCATTCATGTAATATATTCCTAGATTAATTGCTCATTTTTCACAGCTCTTATGATTGGTATCTAACAATATAAAAACTAAGCCAAACAGTCTGTGATCATCATAATAATAATAATTTGTTACATTTATATAGCGCTTTTCTGGGTACTCAAAGCTCTTTACATAGAAGGGGGAATCTCCTCAACCACCTGGATGATGCGACGGCAGCCATATTGCGCCAGAGCGCCCACCACACACCAGCTTACTTGTGGAGAGGAGACAGTGATGAAGCCAATCAGTATATGGGGATGATTAGGAGGCCATGATGGACAGAGGCCAAATTTGTCCATTATGCCAGGGTTACATCCCCTACTCTTTTTTTTGAAGGACATCCTGGGATTTTTAATGACCACAGAGTCAGGACCTCGGTTTAACGTCTCATCCGAAGGACGGTGCTCTTTGATAGTATAGTGTCCCCGTCACCAGGGCCGCATTAAGAGCTCACTGGGCCCCTGGGCTTTGAGTTACTTCAGGGCCTCCCCCACCACTTTAGGTCACCAACTACAGAATGAGAGAAAAACCCTCCCACATATATTGTATAAAGTAATCAAATATACAATACATAGTTTTCACTATAAATTCAACAATCATTCTTATTTATTTTACAAAAGTGATTCAGTCAAGGGCAGTAAATTACTTTCCTTCTGATGTTTGATTAACATTATTGACACAAATGGCGACAGCAGCTTTATTAGCAGCTTCTGTCACTTTAAGACCTCAGGGTCGGAACTCAAGTGCGCTGGGCAAAAACCGTCTCAAGTTCACCATGGTCTCAAACCTGGCACTTACAAAATGAATTCTCTCCCACTGCTTACTGTGCCTGAGCAGTTTAAAATAATTTGTTTCTAAACCACAATGCTTATAAACGCGTTTAAATTATAAACTTACATCATGATGGCGCAGCAAAATTGACATATTTCTAACAGATATATTATCGCCAGCCCTTTAGGCGAATATAGAGTTTGATCAAACACAAAAAGCAATATCATACATCCATCAAGTTAATAATCAAACTTAGACAAAAATTGGTGGGGTCGATGATGACGCTGTGTCTTTATCTGCTCCAACATGTGCCCGGTGTTCTTACGATTTGTGCTGCCTTCTCAAAAAATGCTACCCAAGCGTGAATCGATCACAGCGAATGTCAATTCATTCTCTATTGTTTCCATAATGGTGTAGATCTCACAATATTATAACATCGTTACTTCATTTAAATCAGGGTAAGTGTATGGGGAGGATATTTTGATATTTTAAATGAACTAGCAATTATCACATTTGATATAAGAAGTAAAAATGACATTATTATATGAAATACAATTAGGCCTATAATAAAATTCGAAGTTATGAGTACTGTATACTGTACTGTTTTTATTTTTAAAACGGTGTGAAAAGTAACAATTATCATCAAATATTCATCTTTGACCTGTCAAAGTTTCCTACAAGTCTCCACAGCAAGGATGCATAGATTTATGGGCGTGGTAAGCAGAAGAAAAATGAGTCTGAACATGCACATTTAACCAGTAAGTAGCACATCTCGATGGGTAGCATGAATAGTCAGAACCATGGTCAGAACACCGGCCCACTTGCTGTTCCACAACTTCTCCGTGATCATCAGCTTTATATTTTTTTTATATTAGTAAAATAACCAGATAGCTTGGGGATTTTACTGAGCAACTCATGTTTCCTCTGCTGTTTAGCTTTTTTTTTAAATCCTTTTTTGAGCGCCACTCAAACATGTTTTTTAAAGATGACATTTTTAGCTATGCTATCGAAGACGAAGATAATAAGTGACAATTTTAAGAATAGTCTAGAATGAAGTGAAGAGTGGAGGCGATTGATTGGTTGATGCGTATATTCTAATAAGGCGCAGGCAGCCATCATCTGATAGGCCTACGTGCAGCAGCAGTTCGGTCGTTCACAAGTTAAACATAGAACAAATGTATTTGAGTGGTATATCAAATTAAAACGTGACGTTTCAATTCACCATGCCCTGCTGCCCACGGGGGTTTGATTGACAGGCGACCTGACCAATCATAACGCCGAATACGCAATTTTGTCTGACAACAAAGCTGTCAGTAGATTAACGTCGGTGGACTTGAACTTGAAAAACGGTATTGTTTAAATTACTTAAATGACAATATTTGAAAGTTGAGACTTTGATTCATATCAACAGTAAGCTGCTCTGAGCTCTCTCTTGTATGTCGGTGCGTAGTCACTCAGTGTAACGTTAGTCTATGCCCCGCAATGTATTTTTCACTGCGTGAGTGAGAACATGATGTGCGTGACTCGTTGGAGCCGGCTTGTCACACATGAACTGAAAAAGGTGGGTCTTTGCGAACGGTCACTATAGTATTAATGATAATGATTCCATGATAATGCATGGAATATACCGCAAAGCGACACTAAATAACAGGGATAAGTTGTAGGGGGCGTGGTAAGGCTTTGGCAATCAGATGGCTAGTAGTAGTAAATCTGCTCCACAGCCAATCACGGGCCCCCTCCTTGCTCGGGCTCCGGGGCTTTAGCCCCGCCTAGCCCTATTGTTAATGCGGCCGTGCCCGTCACTATACTGGGGTCGTTAGGGCCGACACAGACCACAGGGTGAGCGCCCCCTACTGGCCTCACTAACACCTCTTCCAACAGCAACCTGGTTTTCTCAGGAGGTCTCCCATCCAGGTACTAACCAGGCTCAGCCCTGCTTAGCTTCAGTGGGCAACCAGTCTTGGGCTACAGGGAGTTTACCATTCCCGACGAGTATGAAAACTGTGTTGCTATTTGTCATGTAGTCAACAAAGGGACAGACTTGGAGCCTGACTTGGTGATTGCTGGTGAGAGCTGTTGCTGGGTCAGACAAATTCGTGCCTTGGATTGTGGAGAAGATACAGGCACTGACAACCAGGGAAGTGTGCATACTAGGGGTGTCACGATTCTCCAAATCCTCGATTCGATTACATTTTCGATTCTAAGGTCATGGTTAGATTCGATTCTCGATTTTTTTTTAAGCACAGGTTGCTGTTGCTCCTAAAAAGCTGACATCAGTTCATCGCAATCTCACACATCTGTTATTATCAGTGAAGCTGACTGTACAATGAATCTTTCATAATATATATCCTACACTTTGTTTGTTATAATTAGAGGATTTGCCAGCTTACAGAATTCAGCACTGAACAAAAAGTCCGTTTTGAGCGGTGAGGAGAGTCTATCTTAAATGCTTCTGATTGGTCATGGCGTTCAAGAAATCAACACATATGTCAGTGATTGGCTAAATCGCTCAACGCTGCAAATGTTATAAATAGAAACTCTGGCCTGTAAATCGTTTCTATTTTGTTTTAGTTGTTCTTGTTGCTTTTCTGCAACAGATGAAAAAAATGTATTAGTTTTTATGTTTTATTCATAGATATTTCTAGTTTGCAGGAGTCCCGCGAATCGTTTTATTCTCCCGCACACATAGAGTGAGTGCATCACCGCCCGCGCTCGCACTTGGCCATCAGATCTAGTCCCGCGCCGTACTCTATTGCGTTGGGAGTGCATGTCTATAGATCAAGAGCCCTGCCCGAGGATAGTGACGGGAAATATCGGCCAAGTTCGGGCTCGGGCATAGAATCCAAGTTAGAGGACTCACAGCCTTTCAACACGTGTGTTTTTTTTCCGCGGCGTGATGAGTCGTTCATGAACGATCCGTTCATTGCCTCTGTCACGCGACAAATGAACAAAAGACTCGGAAGGTCAAGTAATTATTAATGTTCCCTGTAAATTACTTTTGACTGCATTATAATGATTTCTTAATTCAGAATATGATCAAGATTGCGTTGGTGGATGTACTCGGGGAATTTGCCTGTTAAAAGTATAACATTTAAAGCACCTGAAATGACTAGAAAAAAGATTAGTTAATTTTGATGAACGAGATTTAACAATAGAGTCAGTAAAACGATCCGAACTTTCCATCACGGGCACGACATGGGGGCGTGGCAGTATCGACGATTCCATTTTTTATTTCGATTTTTGAGTTTGTGAATTAATTTCGATCGATTTCGATTTAAAATAGAAATCGTGACACCCTTAATGCATACCATAATGGGCTATAAAGTAGAAGAGCTGGTAGATTTCCAGAAGAACGATCCTACCATCAGTTCTTTCAGAACCTTCTGCGATTGCAGGAGAAATCCCTCCCGCTCTGAAATATCTTGCCTTTCGAAGTCCACCTTATCTCTGATAAAACAGTGGAAAAGTATCCAGGTTGCTCCAGTCGCATGGTTTATTTTATCAGATTGTGAAGGATCAACATCAAGGTGAATGTATTCAAATGTATTCGTATATCGAATTGCAACAGTTGCTCTTACCTGAGTGTTTAAAAGAACCTGTCCTCGAAAGTGTGTAATGAATGAAAACATGGGACATCAGGGGATTGAGCACACCATTAGTCTGTGGAGACCGCGGTGCTTCTGGGTGGGTATGTACAACGATGTGGAGCAATGGATCAAAAAGTGTCAGATATGCATCTTAACAAAGATGCCACAGCCCAGAATACATGCTCCGATGAAGCAGTTTCTAGCGTCTAGACCCCTTGAAGTAGTGGCAGTTGATTTTACTGTGCTTGAACCTTCCTCTGATGGACGGGAAAGTGTGTTAATCGTGAACGACGTCTACACAAAATTCACACAAGCATTCCCAACTAGAGATCAGAGAGCTGAAACTACTGCTAAACTCTTGTTGGGGGAATGGTTCATGAAGTATGGTGTTTGTGTATGCGCTTTAATCGAACGCTCCATGATTTGCTCCGCACACATCCTCCTGAAAAGAAAAGGCGCTGGCCAGAACACCTTGATGAGTTGTTTTATGCATACAATGTCACGCCCCATGCAACCACTGGATACTTACCATACTACTAACTTTTTGGAATCCATCCACATCTTCCCATCGATACCCTGCTAGGTCACGAACAACCTGTGGACAGAAAACAAGACCGGTTAGTGGTTCATCAGGAGAGATTGAAGGAAGCACACAAAAAGGCACTGAGAGTTTAGCCCCTCTGAATGACAAGATGTATTATCCTGTGATCAAGGTTGGTCTGCAGGTGTACCTGCGTCACCGACCTTTGGGTAGGAATAAAATACAGGATTCATGGGGTCCTACCGTTTACAAGGTCATAGATGTGCAAGGTACCACACATACCGTTGAGCCTCTTGAGGGTGGCCCTATAAAGAGACTGCATAGAGCTGACTTGCGGCCCTGCGTCACTTATGCTCCTGACCCAGAAGTGATGGAGAACTGTCCTCCTACAACACCACAGCCAAAAAGAGTTTCTGAGCCGATTGAAGTGCATTCTGATCCTGATTTTGTTGGTCTAGAGGAAGTCACTTACCCCAGTTTGCAGGAGACAACACAGATTGGAAGTTCTGCGGAAGATGAAGAAGCACTGGTAGATCAATCCAGCTTGGTTTCAGCTAGTACTGAACAAAATGATTCTGTACTTGAGCAGATTGCCCCTGACACTAGCTGTGCTCTAGAAGTGGAAGAACCAGTACTGAGAAGGCCTGTACCAACGCATAGGAGAACAAAAAGGGCCAATTCTGGTCTACACTCAAACCCCTTTAATGAGCCGAGATCAGTATGTAATGCAGTGTCACTTAGCCCCAAAGTCTTTTCTCAGCTGTTAACAAGTTTAGGCAGTGATTTCTTTGAGAAGCTGTCAAAGAAGTGAAGGATATGTATTAGTCATTGAGGACAATGACATTTAGCAGGGGAGAATGTAGCCAAGTGGGATGAGTTTTACAAAATATGACACTAGACATAAATTGGTCGTGGTTCCTTTAAGAGATGGTGTTGCAACTCTCACTTTACGGCATTGCCTCTTGTAATGTGTATGCAGTAGTTTCAGCGAAGAGAGTGATTGCACTCAAGAGCTCCTGGTTTTGGTCATATACACCTATTTAAGGTTTGGTGAGGTAAATATTAGGGCTGGGTAAAAATAACACATCTCATTTTTACGAACCGATATCGATTCTTAAATCCCAAGAATCGATTAGTCATCCTGTTTTCAGCTGATGAATGAATGGAACATTATAGCGCGCATCTCATCCAATAAACGCAATAATCTTTGTGCTTTGTTACTATTGATATGAAACAAAGTCTCAGATTTCAAATTACGTCCATTTTCTTACGAAATTCAAGAACATAACCATTTTGGCGCTGTGGCGTGAGATCGCTCTGGCGCGTGCAGCTCAGCTCAAGAGAAGCAGCAGCGCCGAGCACACATGATCTTCTCTTCCGCCTTAATATTACCAGTTACAGCGCGAAATAAACATGAACAAGCATCTGAAAGTGTGTTAAAAGATAGAGTATAACTTATCGAAATCCTTATTGTCACATGGAATCACTCAGTCAGTGTTTCAACCGTGGAAAGACGTCAGTGAAACAGCTAGCTTGTAAACAATGTCTTGTAACGTCACATTTACCTCAGAAAAACCATATCCAGTGACCATGAACTCGTTAGTCAGCTAGAAAAATTAACTCTAGAGAGGAGCATTTTGCTAAATATATGCACCATATTACATATGCATTTTATGTTATTTTATAATTACTTTATGCTCTTCAATATTTAATGCATGTTTGAATAAATCTGGCAAGTTTTTATGACAGCCACATTTAAATATTTATATTTCATATAACTTTATTATTAGAAAAAGGCTAATGAAACAATTTTAATGATACAACTGACTCCCATAGTTTACAACATTGGTTAAGAGATCTGTTTTCCTTGAGAAAATTTGCCATGTATTGTACCTGATATCCAAAATAATCAATATTGAATCGAATCGTAATCGAATCGAATTGCAGGCTTGTGAATCGAAATCGAATCGAATTGTGAAATTTGCGTCAATACCCAGCCCTAGTAAATACACATTCTCATACCAGTGAACAAAATGTTTTAATGTTATATTTGCGTATCACATATGTGTGTTCAATGGGAAATGTTTTATAGATCGTCTTTTAAGGACGCCTGTGAGTGTATGTGTGAGCTGGTTTGATCACGCGTGGGACACGTGTTGTTGTAATAAACGTTAATTCAATTTTGTTCGCCTTATTCAAAGCCCAGTGTTTGTGAATGTTTAAATTAAATGTGCATGTTAAAAACAGTGGGTTCTTAAAACATTTAACATCTGGTTAAGAACTATTGAAACTTATTGAATGCTGTTTGAACAGTATATTAATTTCTCTTTATTTAAAAGTGTATGCAGATAACTGAACTTTGATGGTAGACTAATGTACTGTATTCGCCACTGCTGGAGATACGATAAGCTAGGAGAGATCCCAAATTATCCTAGAGAATACAGAACGGTTTATTTTCCTTCAGAAAAATTGATTATTTTTGCAAAAATTGCTAAATAATATGTTGAATTTATTGACATTACCAGTCCTTTAAACTCATTTGACAAGTATAAGAAATAAACACAAAAATAATTGTGCATTTCCCCCTTACTACTATTTTTTATTAGGCTAGTTGTTTTAATATTTTTTATTGAATGGGAACCGGAACTCGTTTGGCGGAACCGAAAAATTTCTTAAAATTCCCAACCCTATACCTGTTAGACATAAAAATACACTGTCTTTATGTTGTTTCTACATTCATTTGGAGATTAACTGTGAAATGACTACATTAAAAAATATATAGCTTTTAATGTAGTCTATAAAAAATATATAGACTACATTAAAAAATATATAACTACATTAAAAAATATAAAACTTGTGTTATATATAATAATATATAACACAAGTTTTTTAATTGTGAACATAACAGAAATAAAACTGTGATTAATCTAGTTAATTTTTGCAATCGATAAAAATAAAAAAGATACATGAATAAGTATTGTTCATGTTTCTTTTTATTTAATATTATGTGTGCATTTATGTTAATATCTGCGCAATTAATGTGTATTTAGCCTGCCTCTGCCATCCAGCACCCCCCATAACCCCCCAGGTATTTTCAGGTTATATGGCAATGTGTAAAACAATTACCAAAAAAATGTTTAGTTTAGACTGGAGTGAGGCGTAACAGGAAAAAAAAAGTGCAAAGCAAGTTCTTGTTAGCTAGTTGCTATTGTATTCAATTGCATATTGTAGAAAATTTGACTATTAGTTAAAATAAACGTTTTAATGCAACTTTTTTAAATTGATATGATTATATACCAAAATAATGATTTGATCTAGCAAAGAAGGATTTTATCTTACAAAGCTATAAAAATCCAGTGGTAAAATCACAGCTTTAAAAAAAAAAGGGTAAGAAAGGATGACAGTGTCCGTCGGCCACCATCGAAGAACAATTTTAACCCAGTAAACAATCGAGAAAGAAAATGGATGCATATTATATTGGATCCGTGCATTCATCTTAATAAACCCTATAATATAAATCGCAGCTGTTTGTCACCAATGTTAATCAAACAACAAAAAAGAAAGAGAAAATTACTTTTGCTGCTTTAACAAAGATAATTAAATTAATTATATTTAATTTATTGTGAAGACTATATGCAGTGTTATTACATTTGATTATTCAATGTCTGACTCTGTAAATCTAATACAGTTAGATTTACCTAGAAAAAAAGTCATTCATATCTTTGTTCTATTGTCTATGCTTGTAATTTGTTTAATTTCTATGCAGATTTACTTAATTACAAATCACCCCAGTCATTCTAGAATGATTCATTCTTTCCAAATTTCTTTCTTTCCGAAGCTATTCAAGTCATCTGGTGAAATTGTTTTCATATCGCTGAAAAATAAAATATCGCAATGTGATTTTTTCCTAATATCGTGCAGCCCTAGAGACAATCAACACACACACACCTTCGGATTCACTCTTTCAGGTGAAGGATGCATGAGAAAAGACACATTAATTGTCCTCCCTAACAGTAACTGCAATTCATCTAATACACAGGACACAGATATGGCTATAAACATACATTAACATCAAAATAAAAGCTAAACCCATTTAAACGAAATTTCCACAGACTCAATCCACCAAAATGATATGCGGAGATATATATATATATTTTTTAAACTCGCTTTAAGCAAACACAACAGTAGAGACAAAGCAACTCGTAATCTGTAAACAGGCATGAGGTCAGGCCAGCAAACTTACATAAATCAGGCCACAATAGAAACAGTCCAGGGCAGGCAGCAAAGAATCACGAAGAGCATAAACAGTCCAAGAGTAATCCACTGGAAGACAAAACCGCAGGCAGAAACGCTCAGAGATGTTCACCAGGGCAAAACAAAACTTCACAACGAGGATCTTCTTAATTGCAGTTTGCAAACAATGTGCATTACCGCCATCTTCTGGATTGAGGTGTAAACTCATTGGGATGTCATTTTAAATATGTTACAAAACAAAAAATAAATACAATTAAAATAAAAAATAAATAAAATAAAATAATAAAACCTAAATCCTGAGTTTCTTTCATAAAGTTCATAACATCCTTAATAATAGATTGTGTGCCAGGCAAACTCAATATGTTTTTTAAACTCAGTCCATTTTCCCTCTCTAGTTCTTTTCTTTTTTCAGAGTACTTTCTACATATCAAGAGTATATGTTTTACATTTTTCACTTCTCCACAATAAATGCATAATCCAGTCTGGTGTTTTCCTATTAACTTCAGGCAGCTAATTAATCTTGTGTGCCCTATTCTCAACCTTGTAGTTTACTCCTGTCATCTTATACTGTTCTTTTTAACCATCACTTCTTTTTGGATGCTTTTAGTGCAGCAGATTAGTAAAAAAATCTTCACTTTGGTATAGAAGCATGAAATTTGGCACAGATACTCTCTAAGGACCACTATTTTGGAAAAAGCGTTGGCCACTCATAAATTCAATGTGGCGGCCAATTCTCAAGATGGCCACCATTGCCAAAGGCAAAGCCCCAACTTTTGTCCCCAACCCGCATCTCCTCCCGCAGCTTTTGCCACAGACCCACAAATGAGGCATCAAATCGTGCGGATTATTAGGAAATGGTGTGCTATGACTTTTATAAGTGATCGGGGGTACGATGTTCGCCCCAGGGCCGAAAAAGCGGCCGAAAAAAATCCCATAGACAGAACATTGCGACAAACTTTGACGATTCATAGCTCCGAGTGAGGATTTCGCAGAAACGTGCGGTTTACCACATTTGAAGAGGCTGGCAGGCTCTGTAAGAACATACCTCACAATGGGGTAAAAGTTGCACCCCTGGGGGGCAGGAGCTGCCCAAAGTTGCCCCATTGACTTACTATGGTGTAGGACGGCCCATGAAATTGTCACGTGATGAGGAAAATAAGGAAGACGAGGATTCAAGTGCAGGAAGGTAAGTTTAATTAAACGACTACAAAACAACATGAAAACTGAAAACCAAAACTGCCCCGTAGGGGAAAACCAGAGAGCTATCAGGCATACACAGGAAACACAAGGGAAACAGATAATAACGAAACAACACAGGACTGCAAACACAAGGAGACTAAATAGGGAACAAATGACAGAAGGTAACAAGCAAGACAGGTGAGGGAGATAATACAATTAACAGGTAACGAGATGGAAGGGGCTGACAATAGACAGGAGAGCACATGGCACAAAGGAAACACATGACAAGCCATGTGCTCACAATAAACAGAACTGGAACACAAGAACATGACAAACCAGGAATGTCAGACCTCTGTCACCAACTTAAGCCTAGTTCACACGGCAGGATAATTAGGCCGATTTTAGCCCCAATTTACCCCTTCCAACAATCTTAAGTATGCTCCGATTATCGTAAAATAATCTGATCAGATATTCCTGCTGTGTGTGGTGTTAAGTCTGCTCTCGTCTGCTCGAAAGGACGTCGGGACCGCTCTGATCTCAAATCGGGGATATCCAACATGTTGGATTTTTTGGGCCGATTTCTCCTCGTGTGTGGTGTCCCCTGGGGACAAACGAGCACGCAGCCTATGGACTGTGGCATGTAGCCAATCAGAAAGCGAGGTGACGAGGCGCAGAGGAAGTACCGGGAAACAAAATCAAAACAGCCGTCCATGCTCGCGTTGTCTCCACTTCTTTGACCATCGACTTTTCTTTTGATAACTTTTTTTTCGGTTAAAAACAAACTACAAACTATCGCCACTGCATCCTCCTCGTCCGCCATGATTGTTTACTCTGAAGTCACGTTTGATCTCGAGGGATTTTGCGAGATTTTCCGTCTGACCTGGGAATGCTCGGGAGTCAAATCGGTTCGAGTGTGATGTGTTGATTTTGCCGTGTGGCTGCGCACCACACACTGTACGACCAAAACTGTTAGACCCGTGATTTTTTATCGCCGTGTGTGGGGTCTCTCAGGTTTGGAAAATCTACCGACAATTTTAAAATCGTCCTGTGTGAACCAGGCTTAAGATAAGACCAGACAGAAGTGACAGAACCCTGACAGAAATGGGCAGTCATACACATTGCATAGGGATTTTGTATTGAACATAGCTCTGGATCACAGTGTCATAGAGACAAGGGGACGTGCTCATTTTACTCAGACGACCAATCAGTCTCTCAGGATCATTGTGAAGCTATTAAGCCACACCCTAGCAACCATTTACAGCACCTTAGCAACAAGTTCCATTGACTTCCATTGAAAGAGATAAAAGGGATATCTCTGGATAGAAGTATCATAGAAAGATGAGTGTGGTCTCGTTTTACCCGGGGCAGCAAACATTCAATCATGAATTACCTGAACACTTCTAGCCCCTCCCTAGCAACCATTGTTGAGCACCTTAGCAACCAAAATCCAAAGAGGTATATCTTCTATTCTTAATGTCACAGAGACATGGGAGTTGGTTTATATCATTCATAGTGACACGCAGCCTTTAGAGTTTCATGATTGGCAGCTGCCAAGCCACTCCCTAGCGACCAAAGAGAGTACCCTAGCTACCATTTTGCAAGACCTATACTGCCCTACAAAGGCAAAAGACCTTAACTCGCTAGAGTGTGGAACTAAGAAAAATGACTAAAGATTTTTAGTTGTCCCGCCAAATTAATTATAGGTAGGACACTGGAAATCTGGCAATTAGATGTTTAAGTAATAAAAATTATCTACGTAAAGAAATCTTGAGCTCAAACTTGACTTTTGACCACTATTTTAAAGTTACTGTACTCTGCCTTTGTATTGTCAGCAAAAAGTGAGAAGTCATTCCAAGGCAAAAGACAGTAACTTCCACATTATCAATATTTGGTTGCTGATCACCATTAACAAAATCATTATAGTAACACCTGTATACAATCTAGTGATCATGCCATTTATTTTGAATGATTTACAATTACTTATAGCTATCTACTTATTGTGCTTTGGTTGCATTCTGGTGGCCCTATTAATTCATTAGACATGACAAAATACTTCCGTAGCGGTAAAGAGTATAGGCTATCTTCAAGTGGTACTGAGTGGCATAAGACTTGCTAAACACGCGTTCAAAATGATCACAATAAAACAGATCCTCGCGCACATTCGACCCGGAAACTGGATTATAGCGATGGATCTGAAAGACGCATACTTTCACAGACGCTTACCGAGATTCGTGTTCAAGGTGTCACGCTCCTCGTCCGTTCACGAAAAGTAGCCTATGCAGTGCTTTTCCCCTTGAGACTCAGTAGGTAGCACGTTCTGGACTACCTAGACAACTAATGCATTTATAGTACAACCTTCTGTGTTCTGTGTCTTTTCAGTATGCAGTGGTTTCAGCTGCATATCTGCCCTATTATTGTGCTTGTGCACTTCGCTCGTCCCGCGGATTTATTCCGGATGCTGTGATTGTATAACCTGCTTGTAACAGCTGAGCAGGTCTGATGTTGAATGCACCAGCACTTGTTTCATTATGTTGTATGCACCAATATACCCTTGTTGCTTCATTATTATCACTCCCTGTGATATATTTCTTGCGTCGGCTCGACCGTGTTCAGGGCGGTGCTGAAGGCTAGGGCTGTCGCGATAACCGCAATATTGTAGTACCGCGCTACTGACAGGCCAGCCGCAGAGGAATGCAAGTAACTGCAGCAACCGCAGAAACCGCAAACCGCGTTTTCTTTTTTCATAAGGCCACCCTTCGTAGTTCGTACCATGTGTATTGAATGTTAAATAAGTTAATAATGATAACAAGACTGTTTATCATGGTGATTTGTACAGAGGCTTTGTGGATTTGGACTTAAGCCTAAACAGACAGTGAATGAGATCGACTGAGCGCGTGCGAATACCTGCGTGCGTCTCTTTGAAGTCAAGTATATTCGTGAAAAGTTTGCAGTTTCCAAGGAAAGCGAAATATTTGTCGTATCATCCTTTTAACGTGTGGTATTTACCATGAATGGCGTCAGCGCTGGTCAGCATTACACAGCGCGAGGAAGCCGTGGGGCGGGAAAGCAGCGAGTCACGCATTGAATCAATGCCATTGGTCTCTATTAAGTGAAGCATTGCTTCGGCTTTGCCCAAAAGTGAAGCATTGCTGGCCAGCTGAGCCTTTAAAAGTGGAGCTCAAAGTTAAAAAATAATTAACACCTTGTTTCATTACATCTATCATTTAAGGAATCAGCTTTTTGAACGTTTTCGTTGAATGAACGGGTTTGTCATCCTCATTTATATAGCGCTTTTAACAATGTAGATTTAACAAAGTAGCTTTACAGAGATAAACATATAATTTAAGGTAACAGAGATTGGTTTGGTTGTATAGTGGCTCTTAAAAATTTTTTTTTCCAGCTAAAGTTAGTTTTGATTGATTCACTTCCGTCTAAATGATCATTTGTTATTAAATTAGGGGCCGCTAAGACGACACCGTTCTCTCTAAACAGACTTTAAACGTGAACCTGTGATAGACGCTGATGGCGTTCACATGCGCATTAAGAATTGATTCTATAGTTATGTGCGTTTGAATATATGTGCGCAGGTTTGTAATTCCTTACAAACCATGCCTAAACAAACTACTTGTCTATAAATTTTGATGCAGAATTTTTATTTTATCTTATCACTTTGGGTAGGTACGCGAACCGAAAAATTCCACAACGCTTTATCTGTAGAGTGGTATAGGGATCCTCCATAGGGAGAGGCACTAGTTGGCACTTCAGCACTGCATTGTCATCAGGTCCAGGCGAAAGTCCTTCGTCAGATCTGGAAACGGCCTGGATCCAGCAGGCTGCGGGAAAACCTCGGGATAAACAAAGACACTAAAATTAGCGTAGATGCCATTCTTCTTATGATGTAACGAGTACATCAGGATATGAGGGAAGTGTTCCCAGTTCCGGCTGACCTAATCTAAGCAGCCTAATATTGAATTATAGTTATTAATAATCCTAATATATAATTATTAAGTCTATAGAGTGTTATGTGAATGCTAGGTCAAAGAGATGTGTTTTTAGTCTAGCTTTGAACTGACAGACTGTGTCTGCTTCCCGGACAATGTTAGGAAGATTGTTCCAAAGTTTTGGTGCTAAATAGGAAAAGGATCTACCGCCAGCAGTCGATTTATATATTCTAGGTATTATCAACTGGCCGGAGTTTTGAGATCGCAATAGACGTGAAGGTCTATAATGCGTTAAGAGCTCGCTCAAGTACTGGGGAGCTAAACCATTTAGTGCTTTGTAAGTAATCAGCAATATTTTAAAATTTATACGATGTTTAATAGGGAGCCAATGCAGTGTTGACAGAACCGGGCTAATATGGTCATACTTCCTGGTTCTGGTAAGAACTCTAGCGGCTGCGTTTTGAACTAGCTGTAGTTTGTTTATTAAGCGTGCAGGGCAACCACCCAGTAGAGCATTACAATAATCTAGCCTTGATGTCATGAACGCATGAATTAGTTGTTCCGCATTTGTCAATGAGAGCATATGACGTAATTTAGATATATTTTTAAGATGGAAAAATGCGGTTTTACAGACACTAGACACGTGACTTTCAAATGAAAGATTGGTATCAAAGAGCACACCCAGGTTCCTAACTGACGACGAAGACTTAACAGAGCAGCCATCAAGTGTTAGACGGTATTCTAGGTTATTACGTGTGGAAGTTTTTTGTCCAATAATTAGGATCTCTGTTTTTTCAGAATGTAGAAGTAGGAAATTACTAGTCATCCAATTTTTGATATCAACAATGCATTCCGATAATTTTGTGAATTGGTGAGTTTCGTTAGGTTTGGAAGAAATATAGAGCTGAGTATCATCAGCATAACAGTGAAAGCTAATTCCATGTTTCCTAATGATTTCTCCTAAAGGTAGCATGTACAGAGTGAACAGCAGCGGTCCTAGTACTGAGCCTTGTGGTACGCCATACTGAACTTGTGATCGATAAGACATCTCTTCATTTACTGCTACAAACTGATAGCGGTCAGATAAATCTGATTTAAACCATGCTAATGCAATTCCACTAATGCCAACATAGTTTTCTAGTCTATTTAAGAGAATGTTGTGGTCAATGGTGTCAAATGCAGCACTAAGATCAAGTAACACTAATAGAGAGATACAACCACGATCGGATGATAAGAGCAAATCATTTGTGACTCTAATGAGAGCTGTCTCAGTGCTATGGCGCGGTCTAAATCCTGACTGGAAATCCTCGCAGATACCATTTCTTTTAAGAAAGGAACACAGTTGTGAGGATACTGCCTTTTCTAGTATCTTTGACAGAAAGGGTAGATTTGAGATCGGCCTGTAATTGACTAATTCTGTAGGATCAAGTTGCATTTTTTAAAAAAGCGGTTTAATCATAGCCAGCTTAAAGGTTTTTGGTACGTATCCTAGAGACAAAAGATGAATTAATGATGTTAAGAAGAGGATCTATGACTTCTGGAAGCATCTCTTTCAGTAGTTTAGTCGGTATAGGGTCTAACATACATGTTGTCGATTTAGATGAATTAACGAGTTTGCAAAATTCTTCCTCTCCTATGGCAACAAATGAATCAAATTTTACCTCGGGGAGACTATAATGCACTCCCTGATGTGATGCTGTAGTAGACGGTTGCATAGTTATAATTTTGTCCCTAATATTATCAATCCTATAAGTGAAGAAGTTCATAAAGTCATTACTGTTGTGTTTCTTGGAAATTCTTTGATAAAATCTTTATGGTGCCCTGGTGGCCTGTAGACAGTTGCCAGCAGAATTCTCAAACTTGATTTATCGTTTACATTATATATTTTTACATTAAGCACCAACACTTCAAAATAAATATATTTTAAACTAGATTTTTTAGTGGTTTTGAAAATATTACTATAAATTACAGCAACACCTCCCCCTTTACCTTTCAGGCGAGGTTCATGTTTATAACAGTAATCATGGGGGGTGGACTCATTTAAAGTAATGTAATCGTCTGGTTTTAGCCAGGTTTCTGTCATACACAGCACATCTAGGTTATAATCTGAAATCATATCATTAACTTTGAGTGCTTTTTGAAGTAAGGGATCGAATATTCAGCAACCCAAGCTTTATCGTTTGCTCATCTGTATTATATCTATTTTTTATTTGTTGAATATCAATTACATTTTTAACCTTAGATCGGTTTGGACGTTTTTTGGATTTCCAAATTCGGGGAACAGACACAGTCTCTATATGATGATATCTAGGTGAAAGAGCCTCTATGTGATGGGATTTATCTGACCTTGGTGACGCGAGGCCGCTAGCAGACGGTCGGTTTAGCCAGTTTGTCTGCTTCCTGACCTGAGCCCCAGATTGTCATGTTTTGTCTCTAAGACTATGAGCCAAATTACTAGAGAGAAGAGCAGCACCATCCCAGGAGGGATGAATACCATCTCTTTTCAACAGATCAGGTTTGCCCCAAAAACTTTTCCATTTGTCTATGAATTCTATATTATTTTGCGGACACCACTTAGACAGCCAGCCATTGAGTGATGACAATCTGCTAACTATCTCATCACTCCTTCGAACAGGAAGGGGGCCAGAGCAAATTACAGTGCCTGACATCGTACTTGCGAGTTCAAACACCTCTTTAATATTAATTTTGGTGATCTCCGACTGGCGGAGTTGAACATCATTAGTGCCGACGTGAATAACAATCTTAGAGAATTTACGATTAGCATTAGCCAGCACTTTTAAATTTGCTTTGATGTCAGGCGCTCTGGCTCCCGGCAAACATGTGACTATGTTGGCTGGTGTCCCTATTTTCACGTTCCGTGTAATAGAATCGCCAATTACCAGGGACAATCAACAGAATTCTTAGTGGGTGTTTCACTGAGTGGGGCAAATCGATTTGTTGTGGTAATCGGAACGGAAGAGTGGTTTTTTGATCCGTGACTAGAGCGATCCCTCGCTGTCACCCATCTGCCTGGCTGCACAGGCAATAATTCAGCCGGAACCGAATCATGTAAAGAGTTCACTATGCTAGGCGCATCCAAAGTAGAATCTAAAGCTCTAGCACACTTACTATCCTCAATTAAAGTTTGGATGCTTGTTTCTAATTCTGAAATCTTCTCCGCCAGCCTGACTGTTTCCTTGCATTTATCACATATAAACCCTATATTGCCGACGGGGAAGGCTATGCTAAACATGTAACATGAAGTGCAGGTGACAATAACAGGACAAGTAATTACTCACCGTGTTTGTTGACTGATTCTTACTCACCTGGGCTTTTTATGAACTCAGAGGCGCGGGCGCGCGAGAGAAAAATAAAGAAATAACTGAGCGCACGGGTGGCGCGTTAACAGGCTAGCGAGTTACTAGCGTGTTGTTCTAACAATAACGGAAGCTAGCGATGTCAGGTTAATCTGAGATGTTGTCTAAACTGTATTTAGTAGTATAAACAACTAGAAATGGTAGTAAATGATGGTTCAAAACAGAAAGAAATACAAAGCTAATACGAGGCTTAGACGGAGCTTACAGCCTCGAAGCAAACAAAACACAGAAGGCAGCAAGGAAGACAGGAGCAATCGATCAGGATCAGGAACAGCAATCGAACAGCAATCCAAACAGTGACAGGTTTAATGACTCACTCGACAGTCCGTTGGCGTAACAATGTAACTGCGCGCTGAGTGACAGTCTTTCAATGCGCAGAGACGCTGTTTAGTTCGGTTACATTGTTTTTGTGAATGCTGACCATATCATAACACGTATTTATATAACAACAAATAAATAGAAATAAATAAATGGCGGTAATACCGCATATCGCTCTATTGAGCCACTCAAAATTACCGCAAGGGAAATTCCTTCACCGCGACAGCCCTACTGAAGGCGCCGGCGAAGTTTTGGCACTCTGCCAGCTAAATGCATGATTGTTTCAACCAGGTCCGGTACCCGAACTGGGTGAGGCGGGGCTTTAGTTCTTTGTTGTATTCACCTGCTAAGGCATGTGTAACACTTTTCTGACAACTCTGCACATATCCTTCGCGATCGATATCACACGTTTGTCGATGGAGCGGGTTAAGAGCATACTATCTGACCGCATCAGTAGAGGACAAGGCTTTGAGGACATCAGAAGTTACAGGGACTGATGGCAGCTGTAAGTACACAGGCCAAAAATGTGCCAAAAATATCAATAACTCATTTTCAACCAAAAACGAAGTTACGGTCTTTTGCCTTTGCACGGCAGCATATCTCTACATCAGAACATCGTATAGAGATGGGGGTTAACTCTTTTGACTCATGCTAGCAAACAGGAGTTCCAACATGCTACACATGCTAGCTGTGAACAGCTACATGCTAATAGCGACTAAGTAAGTGCTCAATCATGCCAAGAAAATGCTAAGAACTCCAATAGTGACCATCTGTGACAACTACTAACCACCTACCAACACCATAACAACCACACAGAATACCCTAGCAACCGCCTACCAACACCATAGCAACGACCCAGAACACTCTAGCAACCACCTAGCAACCACCTGAACACACAAATAAGCCATATCTCGGCACCAGAACATCGTACAGACATGTTTGTTGGCTCGTATGCAATCATGTGGCGAGTTTTGCCACTGCAAGCACCCACTCACATTTTCTTCTGGAAATGTACATTCTATGGCCATCTTGAAAATGGTCGCCATCTTGAATTTTTGATTGGCACACACCTTTTTCCATGATAATGTTCCTTGAAGAATATTTGTACCAAATTTCATGATAGCATCACCATTTGAAAAAAATATGTAAGGATTCAAGAAAAATGGTGGCCATCTTGAAAAATGGTTGCCAACTTGAATTTGAGGGACAAGCACTGTTTTCCAAAAAAACATTCTGAAGAGAGTATTTTCACAAAATGTTATGCCTACATGATATCAATGTTTGAACGATTGACATAATGAGCATTTGACAGAAATAGCGGCCATCTTGAAAAAATGTCCGCCATGTTGAATTTTTCGGTGGCCAACGCCTTTTTCCCAAAAAATGACCCTTGGAGAGTATCTGTGCCAAATTTCATGCTTCTATACCAATTTGAACGATTCTCTTGAGATATGCCATTAATCTGCTGCACTATTTATAAATGTCTTCATTTCTCTTCCTGATCCCATATATCCTGCCACTTTTTATTCATAGTGTCTTTAATGATAACTTTATGGAGTGAAAACAGTCTCAAATCCTTCCACAAATGCACGCGAGAGATCCACATGTGCGCGCACCGATCCACAAATGCAAGCGAGAGATCCGCATGCGCGCGCACCAATCCACAAATGCACGCGAGAGATCCACACACGCAAACCAATCCACAAATGCACACCAGAGATCCAGACATGCAAACCAATCCACAGATGCACGCGAGAGATCCACACACACACACACACAGCAATCCACAGATGCACGGGAGAGATCCACACATGCAAATAAATCCACAAATGCACGCGACAGCTCCACTCAAACACAGCGATCCACAAATGCACGCGAGAGATCAACACACACACACACAAAGCAATCCACATATGCACGGGAGAGATCCACACACGCAAATCAATCCACAAATGCACGCGAAAGATACACACACACACACACACACACACACACACACACACACACACACACACACACACACACACACACACACACACACACACACACACACACACACACACACACACACACACAGCAATCTACAAATGCACGCAGAGATCCACACACACAGCAATCATGCATTGTTTTCCTTACTCACATTGCTTTGCTCACAATCTACAAATCAGAATCAGAATCAGAATCAGAAAGAGCTTTATTGCCAAGTGTGCTTGCACACACAAGGAATTTGTTTTGGTGCTGAGGCTTCCAGTGGACATATACAAATACAACAAGAAACATGAAACATAATACTACAAATTATAAGAATAAAGAATAAAAATATAAATATATGAGAATAAAAGTATCACAGTTGGGTTTAGTCAGAATAGACATTTCCAGATTTACAGATTATGAACATATATTTACAGTGTTTTGAATATTATAAATAAATAAATCTACATATAAGTATCACCTGAGTTGTAGGATATTGCACTAAACAGTGGGAGTATTGCACTTAAAGGCGTATGCCTTGGGAGGTGTGTTAACTGATCAGGAGGGAAATGGCCTGTGGGAAGAAACTGTTCCTGTGCCGAGATGTTCTTGTGGCCAGTGATCTGAGTCGCCGTCTTGACGGTAACAGTTCAAAAAGGAGGTGTCCAGGGTGAGTGGAGTCTGTGATGATTTTACCTGCTCTCTTCCTCACTCTGGAAGAGTACAGGTCCTGGAGGGATGGCAGGGGGGCACCAATGATCCTCTCCGCAGTCCGGACTGTCCGTTGTAGTCTCCTGATGTATGATTTGGTAGCTGAACCAAACCAGACAGTGATGGATGTGCATAAGACAGACTCAATGACGGCTGAGTAGAACTGAATCAGCAGCTCCTGTGGCAAGTTGAACTTCCTCAGCTGGCGAAGGAAGTACAGTCTCTGCTGGGCTTTTTTTTACAATGGAGTCAATGTGATTGTCCCACTTCAGGTCCTGAGAGATGGTAGTGCCCAGGAACCTGAATGACTCCACTGCTTCCACAGTGCTGTTCATGATGGTGAGTGGGGGGAGTGCTGGGCTGTTCCTCCTGAAGTCCACGATCATCTCCACTGTTTTGAGCGTGTTCAGCTCAAGGTTGTTGTAACTGCACCAGACAGCCAGCTGTTCAACCTCCAGTCTGTAAGCAGACTCGTCACCGTTCCGGATGAGACCGATGACAGTGGTGTCGTCAGCAAATTTCAGGAGCTTGACAGTGGGGTCTTTAGAAGTGCAGTCATTAGTGTACAGGGAGAAGAGCAGTGGGGAGAGAACGCACCCTTGAGGGGCGCCAGTGCTGGTGGTGAGAGTCCTGGATGTGTGTTTCCCCAGTCTCACTCGCTGCTGCCGGTCCGTCAGGAAGCTGGTGATCCACTGACAGATCGAGGATGGTATGGAGAGCTGGGTCAGTTTGGCTGTGAGAAGATCAGGCATGATGGTATTGAAGGCTGAACTGAAGTCCACAAAGAGGATCCTTGCATAAGTCCCTGGTCTGTCGAGATGTTGCAGGATATAATGCAGTCCCATGTTGACTGCGTCGTCCACAGACCTGTTTGCTCTGTAAGCAAACTGAAAGGGATCCAGCAGGGGTCCAGTGATGTCCTTCAGGTGTGCCAGCACCAGTCTTTCAAACGACTTCATGACCACAGACGTGAGAGGCGACAGGTCTGTAGTCATTAAGTCCAGTGATTTTGGTTTTTTTGGGGACAGGAATGATAGTGGAGCGTTTGAAGCAGCAGGAACTTCACACTGCTCCAATGATCTATTGAAGATCTGTGTGAAGACCGGGGCAAGTTGGTCAGCGCAGGCTTTTAAACAAGCAGATGAGATGCCGTCTGGGCCTGAGGTTTTCTTAGTCTTCTGTTTTTTGAAGACTCGGCTCACGTCCTCCACACAGACCTTAAGCTCAGGTTGGATGGCAGGAGGGGGGAGTGGGATTGCAGGAGGTGATGGTGAATGTGTGAAGTGCAGGTTAGAGCCGGTGTGTGGTGTGAATGAGGGCTTTTCAAACCTGCAATAAAATGAATTTAAATCGTCAGCCAGGTGTTGATTGTCCACAGATCGGGGGTATGATGACTTTTAGTTAGTGATGTTCCTCAGGCCATTCCAGACTGATGATGGGTCGTTAGATGAAAACTGGTTTTTCAGTTTTTCAGAGTAGTTCCTTTTAGCAACTCTGATCTCCTTTGTCAGTCTGTTTCTGGCCTGGTTATACAAGATTTTATCCCCACTTCTGTAAGCATCCTCTTTGGCATGACGAAGGTGTTTGAGTTTCCCAGTAAACCATGGTTTATCATTAGTGAATGATAAGAATGTCCTGGTAGGAATGCATGTATCCTCACAGAAACTTATATATGATGTTACAGTATCTGTGAGCTCATCCAGATCGGTGGTAGCAGCTTCAAAAACAGTCCAATCAGTGCAATCAAAGCAGGCCTGTAGATCCTGCTCTGCTTCATTAGTCCATCTTTTAACAGTCCTTAACACAGGTTTAGCTGATTTCAGTTTCTGCCTGTAGGTCGGATTAATATGAACCAAACAGTAATCAGAGAGCCCCAAAGCTGCCCGTGAGACTGAGTGATACGCATTCCTTATTGTGGTGTAACAGTGGTCCAGTATATTACTGTCTCTTGTGGGACATGTAACGTGCTGTCTGTATTTTGGTAGTTCACGGGAAAGATTTGCTTTGTTGAAATCCCCAATAATTATTAGAAGAGAGTCCGGGTGCCTTTGTTCCGTTTCAGCCATTTCTTCAGCCAGCTGTTGTAGCGCCGCGCTCACACACGCGTCTGGAGGGATGTAAACATTCACGAGAATGAAAGATGAAAACTCCCGTGGCGAGTAGAAAGGTTTGCAATTAATGAAATGGGTCTCTAAGTTAGGAGAGCATATCTTGTTCAGTGTTGTTATATCTGAACACCAATTTTCGTTAATGTAGAAACACAATCCACCACCTCTCGTTTTCCCCGTTAGCTCCGCGATGCGATCAGCTCGGAACAGCTGGAAGCCCGGCAGATGTATTGCATTGTCCGGTATGGCTTCACTCAGCCAGGTTTCAGTGAAGCACAGAGCAGCAGAGTTAGAAAAGTCCTTGTTAATCCTTGTGATATAATAATGACTAAACACAGGACAAACGAACAAAAACAACACAATAGCTGGAGAGCTCCACACCGAGGCAGCCATCTGCGGCGCCATCTTGGATCTTGGTCAAGATGGTCATCTTGGATCAAATGCTTTATCTGTACCTGTAATTTGATGCACAGCAAATCACGTGACTTTTGAGACTGTTGTTCCGCGGCCTTGATTCACAAATGCACACAAGCCTATCTGTATCTGTCCACATTACCTGCAAGAATGCGATTTGGTGTCTTCCTCCAGAGGGCGCTAACCGGCCTTCGAGCTGAATCTTTCAAAGGGCTGGATTCATTTCGTTGCCGGACTTGGGAGACAACTGAAGTCTAAACATTTTTCACTAAATACCATATACATAAATGCAAATATAGAGTAAAACCAAACCTATTATTTTTTATTTTTCAACGTATAATCAGAATATATAGCCTATTAAGAAAACCATTCGGATAACAGGACAGCTTTAAAGTCTTTAAATTATCTTATAAATTATTTTCTTTTTTTATATTATTGTAATTCTGAATGTACTTTGTGGTAATGTAATAACCCCTCCCCCGACAGAAATATTAAATGGAAAATAATATATTTTCAGCAATTACCTATATGTTACCTATGTGAAGCGCTTTGAGTGTCCAGAAAAGCACTATATAAATGTGATGAGTTATTATTATTATTATCTCTACTTTTGTATCTTCCGGACATACTGTATCTTTCTTTGTAATGAATTAAACCTCTTTGTTTGCCTTAGCTAAATATATATAGTAGGTTACGATAAAATTTAAATATAATTTAAGCACGGTGAAATTAGGCATTGGTAAAGATAACATGCTTGCTGGGCACATAATTATCATGATTACTTGATGCACATGATGTTGAATAACGTTAATGGTCGCGGAATATAACCACACAATCGCGTTAACTGTTATCTACATCACAAGAGAAATGGACGAATCAGTCATATAAAAAAGTTAGTAAATCGCTTTGGAAAAAAGCGTCTGTTTTGGCCTGTTAAATAACATATTGATAATAGATGGACAATAACGAATGTCACCAATAACATCTATAAGTAATGGTTGCCCTTTTCATAGGTTCAAATACTAAACTTTTTAGCTGCACTGTTACACCATGGCCAACAACAGAGGTAAGCCGTGTAGCTATTGTATACTTTAGAAATATAGTATAAAATATGGAAAGCAGCATTGACCAAGACAAGTTACTTGTGTGTGTTAAAATCTGTTTACTGACACTGACAAAACAATGTTTTGATTGTGATTCTGTATGCTATTTATTCCTCTTAGAGGAAGAGCAGCCCCGGATGTCCTGCTGATTCACTGTGGTGGGAACGACTCGGGATGCAGGAAGAACATCGATCTCGTCGCAACAATGAAGCAGTATCTGCAACATCTCCATCGGTGGTTCCCTCAGATGATCATCGTTCTGTCTAACATCACACAGAGACATCGGTGGAGATCGGCCTTCCGGGGAAGATTGACAAGTCCCGTAAATGGGTGAACAGTGTTATGGTATCTTGGAAATGCAGGGGGGTATCGTCCATCACCCTCAAATTGTATTTGACAAGCCTCAACTGTTTCTTAGGGACGAAGTTCATTTATCCACTAGGGGTAATGATATTTTTTTAAATAATTTAGCTGAAGGCTTGAGAGCCTTAATCCAGTAGGGGTGATGCTGGATTAAACCTCTCAACATGTTTTAAACATGAAACAGTTGAAGATTGTTAAATTATTTTGGGGTTGTGTATGTGCCTTTTTTCTTTAGTTTAACACATTATCACATTGGTAGGCATAACACTGTTCAATAGTCACTGCTCTTTCTCCCCTCCGTGCCATTTATGTATCACCCTAGCCATCCACCCCATGGCCACTCTCTTTTATTCCCCACGACGAATGTAGCTAGAGAGGGGATAGGGATTTCTTATTTATTATTATTACTTTTTTTAAATTGTTTTTATTTTTGTTTATGGTTTAAATAAAGAAATATTTATTAACCAAATTATTGAATATGTATTATCAAAACACACAGTAGACACTTCAAGGAGACATACTTTGACAGAAATGTCATGTGGTTTTATTACTTATGGTTTAGAACTTCGTAATGATACATATTCAATGTCAGTGGCCTACACAGTGAATATTGATAAGGGAGGTGTCAAGACAAAAAAAAAAAGACCTGAAAAAGCTTAACTCGTAAGAAGAGACTTGTCACTTGGAACACATGTATGCTACACAGCAAGACATTTTCGCACGAGGCACAATATGCTGGCAACAAGTAAATTGTAGTAAATGGGAAGATGAAATCACAAGAAGAAAAAAAAGGCAACAAAATACAACCTATAACACAATACTTGTGTTGAATGATGATCAGAAGTTTCCAAGGTCAAAGTATCACGGCTCTCCAGAAATGAGGGTTTTGACTAGCCAGATGTTATCATAGAGCGCAAGCAAGCTAAACTCGAACGGTCAATGATAACATAATATAATGTATATTAATATATTACAATAATATTAATATAACATCTTACGCTATATAAATACAATATAACATCTTACATTAAAACATTATAGGCCTGACAAAAGTGGCTAAAATCGTCTTTAAAATATAGCCTACCTTTGGATTGTAATCGTTTGGGTAGCCTATCTGCAGTTCTTAGTCATTTTAGTTTAGTTTATTTTGAACATGTTTATTATACACACACACACATGCACGCACGCACACACAAATGCACACACACGCGCAGACACACACATGTACACACACGCGCAGACACACACACACACACACACACGCGCGCAGACACACACACACACACACACACACACACACACACACACACACACACACACACACACACACACACACACTGAACCTAAACCTTTACTTTTATTTCTAGCGAGTGATGATGAAAGAATATGATGATGAAAATCATTAAAACTATTCTTACACTAGTCTCTCCAGTTTATAATGTGGATCATCCTCCAGATCCTTCAGCAGCTTCACTGAGTCTCCTAGTTTATTCTCAGACAGATCCAGTTCTCTCAGGTGTGAGAGGTTTGATCTCAGAGCTGAAGCCAGAGCAACACAACCTTCATCTGTGACACCACAATCCCTCAACCTGTAGAGAACAATGACACATTAAGCTTATATCCAGAGATAAACATAATAATAAAATAAAAAAAGTGTGTGTGTGTGAGGGTGGGGGTGGGGGGGGGGGGGGTTCAGATAATTTTTTGTATATTGTGAAAAAATATAATTACAGTTACAATACATGTCAACTCCTATTTTCACTGTAGGAACATTTTAAATGTAAAGCGATTTCAGAGACCCCTATTGTGGACCGTACCATTTTTAAAGGGCATCTGGCAGGTAAAAAAAAAGAATTCTAAATTAATACATAACCTTGTATGAAAATACCACATGAAAAGTTAATGCAGGATTTAAAATGTTTTAGAACGCCATAAGGGCACCAATTTAGTAGATAAAGTGAGCGTTTCTTTGACTGCTCCTAAAAACTGCTTTTTTTCACCATCGCTTCATTTTACGTCACGAGAGGGAGTTGTGTGTGTGCTCTGCGTCAGCTCAGTGCAGAGTAGGTTGGTATTCAGTAAGAGCGGTCATGATTCAGTGTTTTCGGTAGTTTTTGTATTTTAATTTATCATCGTCATGGTAAATTGTGTTTGTGGAGGTTGCAAAAAGTCTCAGTCCCGGAGAGAGGAGCGGAATAATGCCAGTGGGGGGGGTTTGTGTGACGTCCACCTGTGAATGCAGACACGATGGCTGATAGCGTTTACATTACACTGAGATCCGATCACAATGCGTCCTTGACTTCCTCTGGACCGGGACACGCTGATCGAGAACATTCCCATCAGAAGCGCGTTTGCACTTGTGTTTCAGTGTGTGTGTGGACAACATCCGGATACAGGTCGCATGTTAATGCCAAGTGTGAACACAGCCTAGGAGTGTCGTAATATCCCTCTCAAATGGAGCGTGGAAGCGGCGTGAGACTGAATCAGTGTTGCCGACTTAGCGCATTTGCCACTATTTTTAGTGACTTTTCAGACCCTTTATTGACATTTTTTCAAAAAAACGACTAGCTTTTAAAGACATGTCTTTTTTTAGACATGAAGGCTGATGTAGTAAGAGAGAATCAGAAGAACGGAGAGAACGTGGAGGAGTATAAGGGCTGATGAGATCACAAAGGTACTCTGGTGCAGTCGCATGTAGTGCCTTGTATGTTAGTATAAGAATTTTAAAATCAATTCTCGCATTTATGGGTAGCCAGTGCAACTGTGAAAGCACCGGTGTAATGTGTTCACAAGGAGAAGCACGAGTGAGCACACGGCGGCAGAATTGTGAATATACTGTATCCTGCTCAGAGTTTTATCTGGAAGACTAGAGAACAAGGCATTACAATAATCTAGCCTACCTGTAATAAAGGCATGTATAAGCCTTTCTGTGTCTGCAAAAGAGAGAAAAGGCCAAAGACGAACAACGTTTCTCAGATGGTAAAAAGCCGTTTTAGAGATGTTTTTTATATGTGCTTCAAATGTTAGCAGTGGATCAAAAATGACAACAAGTTTCCGCATGTGTGAAGTGGGAATTACCATGCTAGAGTCCACAATCACACTAATCTCGGCCTTACGAGTAGCCGTCACTGTACCAATCGCATCAATTTAGTTTCAGGAAGTTAGTCTGCATCCATAAACTGATCTCTGCTAGACAACTACGCAAAGCTATTAATGAGCAATGAACTTCAGGACTAGTGGTGATGTAAATCTGCGTATCATCCGTGTAGCAGTGATACCCAAGACCATATTTCCTGATGATCTGCCAAAGTGGAAGTGTAATTGTTCCTTTTGTATGTAATGGAGTGATTCTACTGTTTCGAAAATAACACAAAATAAACAAAGTAAAGATGAATTTGACTGATAGCATTATTATTATTATAATTTTTCAATATTTCCATAGATATGGTGATATATAGTTATCGTGTGTAATTTTGGCCATGATAATCACCAGTGGGTGATGATGGCGCAGTGGGTAAGACACATGCCTTTGGTGTGAGAGACCCGGGTTCGAATCCACTGTGAGACACCAATGTGTCCCTGAGCAAGACACTTAACCCCTAGTTGCTCCAGAGGCGTGCGACCTCTGAAATATAGCAATTGGATAAAAGCGTCAGCTAAATGAATAAATGTAAATGTAAATAATCATGCAGTGATAAATCTGATATGCTGTCAGTCCTGGTTCAGGTGAAACACACACCACTTCCCTCTTTTCAGCTGCACACACACATATACACTCACCTAAAGGATTATTAACAACACCATACTAATACTGTGTTTGACCCCCTTTCGCCTTCAGAACTGCCTTAATTCAAGGTGCTGAAAGCATTCTTTACAAATGTTGGCCCATATTGATAGGATAGCATCTTGCAGTTGATGGAGATTAGTGGGATGCACATCCAGGGCAAGAAGCTCCCGTTCCACCACATCCCAAAGATGCTCTATTGGGTTGAGATCTGTTGACTGTGGGGGCCATTTTAGTACAGTGAACTCATTGTCATGTTCAAGAAACCAATTTGAAATGATTCGAGCTTTGTGACATGGTGCATTATCCTGCTGGAAGTAGCCATCAGAGGATGGGTACATGGTGGCCATAAAGGGATGGACATGGTCAGAAATAATGCTCAGGTAGGCCGTGGCATTTAAAACGAAGCCCAATTGGCACTAAGGGGCCTAAAGTGTGCCAAGAAAACATCCCCCACACCATTACACCACCACCACCAGCCTGCACAGTGGTAGCAAGGCATGATGGATCCATGTTCTCATTCTGTTTAAGCCAAATTCTGACTCTACCATCTGAATGTCTCAACAGAAATCGAGACTCATCAGACCAGGCAACATTTTTCCAATCTTCAACTGTCCAATTTTGGTGAGCTCTTGCAAATTGTAGCCTCTTTTTCCTATTTGTAGTGGAGATGAGTGGTACCTGGTGGGGTCTTCTGCTGTTGTAGCCCATCCGCCTCAAGGTTGTGCGGGTTGTGGCTTCACAAATGCTTTGCTGCATACCTCGGTTGTTCCGAGTGGTTATTTCAGTCAAAGTTGCTCTTCTATCAGCTTGAATCAGTCAGCCCATTCTCCTCTGACCTCTAGCATCAACAAGGCATTTTCGCCCACAGGACTGCCGCATACTGGATGTTTTTCCCTTTTCACACCATTTTTTGTAAACCCCAGAAATGGTTGTGCGCGAAAATCCCAGTAACTGAGCAGATTGTGAAATACTCAGACCGGCCCGTCTGGCACCGACAACCATGCCACGCTCAAAATTGCTTAAATCCCCTTTCTTTCCCATTCTGACATTCAGTTTGGAGTTCAGGAGATTGTCTTGACCAGGACCACACCCCTAAATGCATTGAAGCAACTGCCATTTTATTGGTTGATTAGATAATTGCATTAATGAGAAATTGAACAGGTGTTCCTAATAATCCTTTAGGTGAGTGTATAATAATAATAATAATAATATATAATGTGTGCAGATACACATTTTGAGGCAATGCTCACGCTTTAGCAAGGGTCTGTTTGCACAAGCATTACAAGGCAAGTTGATTTACAACAAACATTTGTGCTTTAAAAAACCTCTTCACTGTAACCTGCATCTGTTGTCTGGTTCGTAGTTCGTCCGGTTTATTTAACTGTAAGTTTTACTGTGTTTTGGGGATAATAATATAGTGAGATGTAAATGTTCCTCTTCAGGGAGACTCCTCACCGCTGCCTTCTACCGCCGGCAGGATCTGACGGATCAAGCAGGAATCTGTAGCTGAACCGCCGGATGGGGCTTACGCCAAAAATTTATTATATACATTGTCTACATATTAATACTTATTCACTCAGAGTCTTTTTGGTAGAGATGATCTTACCACAGTCTCTCCAGTTTACAGTGAGGATTCTCCAGTCCAGCAGAGAACAGCTTCACTCCAGAGTCTCCTAGTTTATTCCCAGACAGATCCAGTTCTCTCAGGTGTGAGGGGTTTGATCTCAGAGCTGAAGCCAGAGCAACACAACCTCCATCTGTGATACCACAATCACTCAACCTGTAGAGAACAATGACACACATTAAGCCTATATCCAGAGATAAACATAACAATAAAATAACAAGACAATGCTGTCAATATAAAATAATAAATATATAAAATACTCATTAGTTCATATTGTTAAAATACATCAGTTAGGATTAGGGGATTGAATACAGTTTAACAGTATAAAAATCATTATTTATATGGAAAGTCGCCATAAAACATGGAAACCCAACATTAGTGTGACTGAGTGAGTGTGTGTGTGTGCGCGCTTAGTGTATTTGTAAACATTTTAAGGTTCTGTGTGTGTGTGTGTGTGTGTGTGTATTTGTAAACATTTTAAGGAATGTGTTTGTGTGTGTGTGTGTGTGTGTGTGTGTGTGTGTGTGTGTGTGTGTGTGTGTGTGTGTGTGTGTGTGTGTGTGTGTGTGTGTGTGTGTGTGTGTGTGTGCGCGTAAGGGATGGGAGAAAAAAAACGATTCACCTATCGCAATTTTTTTGTTTAAGATTTTAAAATATTGTTTTTATTCCAATATCGATATTGATTCAAATTAAATTGCTTTATTTTTGTCCTTACTTATAGCCGAGGTTAACAGAAGTTAGCCACACTTGTTCAACAGAGGATGAAGTGTGTCGTTATCTATGAGTGTCGTAATATCCATTTCAAGGGGAGCGTGGAAGCGACGCGAGACTGAATCGGTGTTGCCGACTTATCGCATTTGTCGCTAAAAATATATATTATTTATTTTTATTTTTTATTTTATTTTTTTAGCGACTTTTCAGACCCCTTTAGTGACTTTTTTTTAAGCGATTAGCGACAAATCTAGCGACCTTTTTTTGTGGAGAGTTGTCATGAAACAGCTTCACAAAAGGCCTTTATAGTAGTATCATTATTTCTGTGATACAACATTTCAAATGGTCATAGAAGTACTGGGATAAAAGTTTAAAGTTCAAATATAAACACTGATGTCTACGGTAGCGATCACAATAGAGTAAATCAGCTTTTGATAGAAACTTGGCGCTTAAAATAACGCATTTATTGATTACATTGTTTCTCCACTAGGTGGTGACAAGTGACTTAAATTTATTTGTTATTGAATTATTTGTTCAAGAGAATGTAGTACTGTATGATGCTTCTGAAATGAAACTCAGAAAGATGTGATGGATTGTTTTTGTATATATGACTCATCTTATACATCATGTAAAGTCTGTATTAGGGCTGAACGATTTTTGAAAATAATCTAATTGCGATTTTTTTCACCAATATTGCAATTGCGATTCGATATGCAATTATTTTTTAAGCTCTTTGTCTTCTGTATGAAACGGTTCTTTCCTGGAAGCCAGACCTCTGTTATGATGACAATAGGTGATGCATGAATTGATGAATGACATTTTTATTTAACTACTTCACTCAATAGTATATTTGAACTTGTAATCTTGTAAACATCAGAACATAAATATAAATTTAAAAAATCTGTGGCTTTACCAAATTACCACACTCAGTTTTTCAGATAATTCACTTTAATTGAGTAAGTTAAGAAACATGATATATAAACATGTGGATTTCACTTTTTAAACGCCATCTGTGAACTGCTAGACAGTCTTTAAATAAATACATAAAAAATATACACACATCTTCCTGATCTCTCCAGTCAGTAACATTACACACAAATTGCAGAAAAATAAAAATAAAGGAGAGCAAATACCTGCCTGAACCTCTTTGAAAATATTTAGGTAAATCAAAATTAGGGCTGGGTATCGTAACACAATTTTCGGTACCGATACCGATACCTTGACTTCGATACCGGTTCCTGAACGATACTTTTTTCAATACCAATTTTATCAATATAACATTACCTAAAAAAAAAACTTTTATTTTTTCAGTTTGTTGACTTTTTTACACTCATATTTTGAGTCTGTAAAAAAGCACCAATGCTAAAGTTTTCTAAGTTTCCTAATCATTTAACAACATGTATTCTTTACTTCAATGAGCTCATTGTTTCTGCCTTAACTTAATGCATTGTTTAACAATGAAACTGAATGAAAATGAATTGAAATGCATTACACACAGTCACCCCTGATAACAGATCACTCTAAATTGTAATTTAGACACATGCATTTTCTGTAAAGCTCCTTTGAAACGATATGTTTTGTGAAAAATGCTATACAAATAAATGTGAATTGAATTAAATATAGGCTACTGGGGTGCGGGATATATCCCTCTTGTCAGCACACATGAAGCTTGCGCAAAGCACTGGCAGAAGTAGCCTAATGATTATGGATGTGTCGGGAAACGATAGCAAGGAGATATTTTAATTGTTTATTAATGAACAAGTGTTTACTAAACGTGTTGGCTGCAAAGATGATTATTGCGAATTTGCGATGCTGACTCGTCATCCCTGCAGTAGTGAACGCGCACGCGCGCCTATATGGATTAGGTAATCAAACTATTTATATCTAATTGTTTAGTTTAAAAGTAGACATATTTTGAACATATATAGAACTATTTCTCATGTCTGTGAGGCAAGTATCCTATACGCTGAGTTTTGGTTTATATGTGACGCGCTCCAGTTCTTGTAGTCGAAGGCTGATAAACTTTCTACTCTCGAGTGTATTCTGTGCGCTTTTAAGTGCCTTATCAGATTTACCTGTGTTGGTGGTCTTGGCAGCAATTATCTTGTCGAAAATATTGCATCGTGTGCTTATGGCATCGAGTCGGGTACATAGGTACACTTTTGATCATTTCCACATATTTTCTATCTATCTGGGTTGGACGCTTACACACACACACACACACACACACACACACACACACACACACACACACACACACACACACACACACACACACACACACACACACACACACACACACACACACACACACACACACACACACACACACACTACAGCCTCACGTGCGACAAGCCACGTCTCTGGGCAGCCGCGTAAACTAGTGTTTTTCCGCCACAGCCAATCATGCTGCATGTTTATTGTTTCACTGACGTTGACGAGATTAACCACTTAGGTACCGAAACTTGGTACCGAAAAACAAGACATGTTTCGGTACTCGGTAGTATCGAGGCAATTCAGTCGGTACCTAAAAAGTACCGAACTCGGTACCCAGCCCTAATCAAAATTAACAAAATATAACAATTGTAAAAAAATAAAAAAAATATTTATATATATTTATACACACTCTTTTAAATGAAACCTGCTGAACATCTTGGTTATCTCCAGTCACTAACAGCAACACACCACACAAACTAAAGTGCACAATGAGTAGCCTATGGCACTGACAGCCATAATGATCCTAGCTTAAAGGTTTTTTGCTTGGGTGATTTCCGCGTGCAGTTTTGAAGTGCGTTCATATGGCGTAACACTTTCAAACATTTCGGTCCATGATCCTTGCTGAGTACTTGGATTATTTTGCACATGCAATGTTCAATTTAGTAAAATTTTGTAAACTTTAATAGTAATTTAAATACCTTTACTCAATTATCTGGACTGCGAAACTTTAGGAGATTATTTATGAATGTCTATTCTTTGAAATTAGCAAAAAATTAGTTTTTCCACATAATCGGCCCATATCTTAAAATGGAACGTTGCGACTTCCGACTCATTTCGCCAGATCGGGTCACATTTGTATATAGTCTCTTAATATATTAACTAGAGCTTATAACTATTATATACTATACCTTAACTATAAACGAATAGTTTGAAAATGATTTATGAGCGCTTTGTTACTGTGTACTTGTGATAAAGTGTTACCATTATTTCAAACTGGTCGCATTGTGTAATTATTCCTTTTGTATGTGACGGAGTGATTCTTCTTTTTCAAAAATAACACATAATAAACAAAGTAAAGATGAATTTGATTGATAGCATTATTATTATTATTATTCAATATTTCCATAGATGTGGTGGTATATTGTTATAGTGTGTTATTTTGGCCATGATAATCATGTAGTGATAAATCTGATATGGTGTCAGTCCTGGTTCAGGAGAAACACACATCAATTCCCTCTTTTCAGCTGCACACACACATATATAATAATAATAATAATAATAATAATAATAATAATAATAATAATATATAATCTGTGCACACACACATTTTGAGGCAATGTTCACGCTTTTGCAAGGGTCTGTTTGCACAAGCATTACAAGGCAAGTTGATTTACACCAAACATTTGTGCTTTAAAAACCCTCTTCAATGTAACCTGCATCTGTTGTCTGGTTTGTAGTTCGTCCGTTTTATTTAACTGTTAGTTTTACTGTGTTTTGGGGATAATAATATAGTGAGATGTAAATGTTCCTCTTCAGGGAGACTCCTCACCGTTGCCTTCTACCGCCGGCAGGATCTGACGGTTCAAGCAGGAATCTGTAGCTGAACCGCCGGATGGGGCTTACGACAAACATATATTATATACACTATCTACATATTAATACTTATTCACTCAGAGTCTTTATGGTAGAGATGATCTTACCTCAGTATCTCCAGTTTACAGTGAGGATTCTCCAGTCCAGCAGAGAACAGCTTCACTCCAGAGTCTCCTAGTTTATTATATGACAGATACAGTTCTCTCAGGTGTGAGGGGTTTGATCTCAGAGCTGAAGCCAGAGCAACACAACCTTCATCTGTGACACCACAATCCCTCAACCTGTAGAGAACAATAACACACATTAAGCCTATATCCAGAGATAAACATAATAATAAAATAACAACATAATGCTGTCAATGTAAAATAATAAATATATAAAATACTCATTAGTTCACATTGTTAAAATACATCAGTTAGGATTAGGGGATTGAATACACAGTTTTACAGTATAAAAATCATTAGTTCTATGCAAAGTCCTCATTAAACATGTAAACCCAACATGTGTGTGACTGAGTGAGTAAGTGAGTTTGTGTGTGTGTGTTTGTGTGTGTGTGTGTGTGTGTGTGTGTGTGTGTGTGTGTGTGTGTGTGTGTGTGTGTGTGTGTGTGTGTGAGAGTGAGAAAGAGAGAGTGTGAGAGAAAGAGAGTGTATGTGTGTCAGTGTGAGAGAGAGAGAGTGTGTGAGAGTGTGTGAGAGAGAAAGAGAGAGTGTGAGAGAAAGAGAGAGAGTGTCTGTGTGTGAGTGAGTGAGTGAGAGGTGAGTGTGAGAGAGAGAGAGAGAGAGAGAGAAAGAGAGTGTGTGTGTGTGTGTCTGAGAGTGTGTGAGAGAGAAAGAGAGAGTGTGAAAGAAAGAGAGTGTCTGTGTGTGAGTGAGTGAGTGTGAGAGAGAGAGAGTGTGTGTGTGTGGGTGAGTGAGTGAGTGAGTGAGTGAGTGAGTGAGTGAGTGAGTGAGTGAGTGAGTGAGAGAGAAAAAAGAGAGAGTGTCTGTGTGTGAGTGAGTGAGTGAGAGAGAGAGAGTGTGAGAGAGAGAGAGTGTCTGTGTGTGAGTCAGTGAGTGAGTGAGAGAGAGAGAGAGAGAGAAAGAGAGAGAGAGAGAGAGAGAGAGAGAGTGTGTGTTTGTGTGTGAGAGAGAGAGTGTATGTGCTTAATGTATTTGTAAACATTTTGGGTGAATTGCTTAAAGTTATTGAAACTTTAGAGAGATTAAGAAGCACAGATACAAGAACAATAAGGAACGGGACGTGCTTGATGATTTAAAGGGTTAGTTCACCCAAAAATTAAAATTCTGTCAGTATTTACTCTCCCTCATGTTGTTCCAACCCCGTAAGACCTTCGTTCATCTTCAGAACACGAATCAAGATATTTTTGATGAAATCTGAGAGCTGGATCACTCCTCCACAGGCTTCTTGAGGGATTGAACTTGCCAGCCCCAAAAAGTTATTACAGATATCGTTAAAATAGTCCAAGTGACTACAGTGGCTCAATCTTAAGTTTATCAAACGACGAGAATACTTTTTGTGCGCAAAAAAACAAAAATAACGACTTTATTTCAACTATTAATTTCCTTCTCTGTGGGCCTCGAGTCAGTTCACTAGTGTAACAGCGTAAGCTTCTGTTGTTGTACGTCACACGCATCACACACATGACCAGCGTCGGCCAATAGTGAGCCTACGTGTGACGTAGCTCTACGCTATTACACTAGTTTAACTGACTCGAGGCCCACAGAGAAGGAAATGAATAGTTGAAATAAAGTCGTTATTTTTGTTTGTTTTTGCGCACAAAAAGTATTCTCGCCGTTTGATAAACTTAAGATTGAGCCACTGTAGTCACTTGGACTATTTTAACGATGTCTGTAATAACTGTTCGGGGCCTGCAACTTCAATCCCTCAAGAAGCCTATGGAGGAGTATAGAGGAGTGATCAAGCTCTCAGATTTCATCAAAAATATCTTAATTCGTGTTCTGAAGATGAACGAAGGTCTTACGGGGTTGGAACAACATGAGGGTGAGTAAATACTGACAGAATTTTCATTTTTGGGTGAACAATCCCTTTAAAAGCACATTAGAACTCAAATCGGCACTCACACAATGGCTTCTTGTGCCGTCTGTCAGTGTGTCCCGCTCCGTGGCGTTTGAATGGTCAAATACACACACAATTACGTAATAAACACACATCTTGCTTGTGCGCGCAATCATTTTTTGAAGGACATTTCACAACAGTCTGGAGATGATGTAATCGTGTCACATGACAATGGTAAGTGCTTATGATTTTGTATATTAAGATATGAAGTATTTCTTTTGGCCAGTTAGATTGGTTTATGCTGAACTTCATGGATTTATGTATTATAAGTCTGAGGTGTTTTTATCTGCACCATCATATTACAGACGACTGCTGGGGTAATTATGCAGTTGTGGAGACGAATGATGATTCCAACGCAAATCATGCATATACATTACAGTTACAAGTTTTGGATCGGTAATATTTGTAAGGTTTTTAAAAGAAGTCTCTTCTGCTGCATTTATTTGATAAAAAAAACAGTAATATTGTGAAATATTATTCCAATGTAAAACAGCTCTTTTCTACGTGAATATACGTGAAGTGTAACTTCATCAAAGAATCCTGAAAAAATTTCCACGACTGTTTTCAACACTGATAATAATAATAATTAATGTTTTTTGATATTAATTATGCACTATGACACAGTTGTGATTTGTGAACAGGCAGAAGGTCAGAGCTCAGAAAACCAGTTCAAACAAACTAACAAATCCAGAGGGTTTCAGGACAAGAAGGGTTTCTCGGCTCCACAAACTTAGGTAACTTTCAGGGTAAGTCAGTCGCCATAGCTTTCATAGGATTCATTGCTCTGTTGAGAATGTCTGGCGTGTTAACCATGAAATTAAACAATAAAACCAAAAATTGTGGTTTAATCAACCAAGAGTTCAGGGTATGTTTGACGGTAAGATAAGCCTGCTTTCTGGAACACCCCCCAGGACACAGGCAGATATCAAAACCAGGAATAGCAGAAAACAAGGAAAACGCGCAGTAATGCCGTGGAACTCTAGACAAGACTCTACGATGAGACAAACAACTGAACTGGGTAAATACGCAGACAGACTGAGGGATCATGAGGTGATGGGAAACAGCTGCACATGATTACACAGATGACACACAAAGCATGGTGGGAAACTGAGTCCATGCTGTGTGTAGAGTGAGCGGTAAGAGTGTCCTCTGCTGGCGTACAAGCGCACTCACAGCTGTGACAATATGAGCTCAGTTTCTTTAATATATTACTAAGAGCATAAGTGAAGATTATGCTAAAGATATTGATCCCCAACATTAACATTAACAGGACATTAACAGTCATAACATGAAAAACGCTTAACGTGGCTTAATGTACTAAGACAATATATTATTAAAAGGTCAAATTCTGTACACACCTTATTAATAAACCATATGTACAGAAAAAAGCTTAATGTGGTTTTCTATGGGAGGATGGTATTGCGGTTTCCACAACAAATCCTTTAAATGGTATTCAATGCAAAACAAAAATGAAAAATATAAGTAGCCTATAAAATAAACATAAATTATTGTGGCATTAATTAGCCCAAAACCAATATTTATTTTAAAGCCTAAAAGGATTTATTTAATGCAAAACTGAAACCAGCGTTGAGAGTTTATCTGTAATAGACTAAGTGTTGTATTTGTTTATATTATTATTAGTAGTAGTATTATTATTTATTATTATTTTATTACTATGTGCATTTTAATATTTTTCTATTCAGGATTTTTTTCTTTATTTTACAACAGAAAAACGTGTTGTTGTTATAATGAATGTACACAAAAATCGACCCTTTCCTGCGTTCACACTTGGCATTAACATGCGACCTGTATCCGGATGTTGTCCACACACACACTGAAACACAAGTGTAAACGCGCTTCTGATGGGAATGTTCTCGATCAGCGTGTCCCGGTCCGAAGGGAGTTGAGGACGCATTGTGATCGGATCTCAGTGTAATGTAAACGCTATCAGCCATCGTGTCTGCATTCACAGGTGGACGTCACTCGTTTCCATTACGGCATCTATCCACATTATTAGTGTCACGGTATATGGATCCAGTGTCTCTCTCTAGTCTCGTGCTTTGTTGTTTACATGTGTGTGAGTGTGTGAGTGGGTGTGTCCGGATCGTCACAGTCAATCAGCATCCAGCTGTGATCACTCACCAGTACCAGCTGCCACTCATCTCGCTTCCTATAAATACTTACCACTTTCTCACTCCCATTGTCAGATCGTTGTATGAAGTCTTCGTGTTACCTGTTCCTGTTCCAGTGCTTCGTGTCCCGTCTCGAGTTCCTGTGTTCCTGTTTTCTTCGTGTTGGATTTCGTTTCGTGTCTGGATTACGTCGTCACCCTTCAGGGCACCCTGCACTTCATCCATCACTCTGTGTCTGACCACCGAAGTCCCTGCGCCACCGCCTGCATCACCTGGACTATTCATCATCATCATCATCATCATCTTTATTTACACTCAATAAAGTGTTTGTACTTGCATCTTGTGTCCTCGTATCTAACGTAACAGAACGATCTGACCAAGAATGGATACAGCAAGTACACCAGCGCCGACCATGGAGGACTGTTTAAGTAACAGTATGGCTCGTCTGGACATCCAAGAGAAAAATTAAAACGATACTGGTCGCGCTGTTCAGGCGTTAGTGGCGCAGGTGTCCGAGCTCACCCGGCAGATCCAACAGCTACGAGCTCCCACTGCGCCGCCCACACCGGCCGTTCCTCCCACACCATCAGAGAACCCATCCCAGTCGGAGCCATGCCTACCTACCCCAGAGCATTATTCTGGTGATCCAAGATTTTGCAGAGCCTTTTTAACCCGGTGCTCCATGCATTTTTCGCTCCAGCCTCAGACTTTCCGGACTGAGCGTTCCAAGGTCGCCTTTGTGCTAACCCTCCTGACTGGGAAAGCGGCATTATGGGGAACGTGAGTAGATGCCATGAGTAGACGCCCTCTGGCAGGAGCCGAGGGGGCACGAGTTGGAGGCGGGGACGCGGTCAGCCCCGTCAACGATCATGAGCCCATGCAGGTGGGTCGAGCTCGGCTTTCCCGGGAGGAGAGGGAAAGGCGGAGGTCCCAGGGCCTTTGCCTGTACTGTGGTGGAACCGGACACTATGCTTACAACTGTCCGGTAAAAGGGCAAGCCCGATAGTAAGCATGAGGCTACTATCGGGTGGGATCTCCGCCGAGAAGACCTCATCAACATCTACCCTCCTTCCGGTAAGACTGAGGTGGTCAACACTCACACACGACTGTCGAGCACTCTTGGACTCCGGAGCAGAAGGTAACTTCATGGATCACTCATTCGCACGTCAATTCAAGATTGCCCTCAAGACCCTCACTCATCAGATTGCTGTACACGCACTTAATGGACAAACACTTCCCAACATCACGCTTGCCACAGAAGACATCACCCTCACCACATCAGGCAACCACACTGAGATCATCTCCTTCTATATCCTGAACACCCCCCTTGCACCCATTGTCCTCGGTCACCCTTGGCTCACTCTGCACAACCCTAAAGTGGACTGGCAACTCAAGTCTGTGTCTTCATGGAGTAATCAGTGTCATAAGTCTTGTCTAGTGTCTGCCTGTCCTTCTGTTTCTGTCCCTGTGTTGCAGGAGGAGGCAGTGGATCTATCTAACGTGCCCGCGGAGTATCTGGACCTGAAGGAGGTGTTCAGTAAGTCTCGGGCTGCTTCTCTCCCTCCGCATCGTCCCTATGACTGTGCCATAGACTTATTACCAGGTACGGCTCCGCCCAAGGGCAAGTTATATTCGCTCTCTACACCTGAGAGGGAGGCCATGGAGAAATATATTTCTGATTCTCTAGCAACAGGGTTCATCCGCCCTTCCTCTTCTCCGGCGGGGTTCTTTTTTGTGGGGAAGAAAGACGGGTCTCTGCAACCTTGTATTGACTACCGGGGATTGAACAACATCACGGTAAAGAATACTTATCCTTTGCCGTTGATGTCTTCAGCCTTCGAGAGGTTGCAGGGAGCGACCATCTTCACAAAATTGGATTTACGTAATACCTATCATTTGTTCCGCATCAGGGAGGGGGATGAGTGGAAGTCCGTGTTTAACACCCCCAGGGGACACTTTGAATCTTTGGTTATGCCTTTCGGGCTTTCCAACAGTCCAGCGGTCTTCCAGGCACTCGTCAATGACGTGCTGCGACATATGATAGATCAGTTCATTTATGTCTACCTGGACGGCATACTGATTTTTTCTTCTTCTCTCCAGGAACACGTGCAGCACGTCCGACGAGTGCTTCAGAGGTTGCTAGAGAATGGGCTTTTTGTCAATGCGGAGAAATGCGATTTTCATGCACAGTCTGTTCCATTCCTAGGATACATTGTGTCGGTTGAGGGAATGCGCATGGATCCTGAGAAGATCAAGGCTGTGGTAGAGTGGCCAAGTCCAGAGTCTCGTAAGGCCCTACTGAGATTTCTGGGGTTCGCCAATTTCTACAGACGTTTTATTCGTAATTTCAGCCAACTAGCCGCACCTCTGACCGTCTTGACCTCCCCCAGAACAACGTTCAGGTGGACAGACGCAGCCGAGGCTGCGTTTGCTAAACTGAAAGGTTGCTTCGTTTCAGCCCCCATTCTGACAACCCCTGATCCATTACGTCAGTTCGTGGTGGAGGTCAACGCGTCAGAGGTGGGGATAGGAGCAGTGTTATCCCAGCGCTCTCTTTCAGACGACAAAATACATCCTTGCGCGTTTTTGTCTCACCGTCTATCCCCTGCCGAACGCAATTATGACTGGCAGTCAAGTTAGCATTGGAGGAGTGGCGTCACTGGTTAGAAGGGTCGGGGGTATCTTTTATCGTTTGGACCGACCACAAGAACTTAGAATACATTCGGACTGCTAAAAGGTTGAACTCCAGGCAGGCTCGGTGGGCACTTTTTTTCGGTTGTTTTGATTTTACTCTTTCGTACCGCCCGGGTTCTAAGAACATCAAACCCGATTCTTTATCGCGCATTTTTGATCGTTCCGAACCCCCGTCTACACCCGAGTGCATTTTACCGGAGAACCTATTCATCTCCACACTCGTATGGGAGGTCGAATCGAAGGTCAAGAAGGCCTTAGAAGGGGTAACGCCCCGAGTCGGTTGCCCACCGAATCGTTTATTTGTGCCTGAGGGTCTGAGGTCCAGCGTTATTCAGTGGGGGCATTCTTCCAATGTGGCTTGTCATCCAGGAGTTAATCGCACTAGGTTTTTAGTCAAACAACGGTTCTGGTGGCCGCTCATGGCTCGTGACATTCACAGTTTTGTTTTGGCTTGCTCAGTTTGTGCCACTGGTAAGACTTCCAATCGACCCCCAGATTGGTTACTCCAACCGCTGCCAGTCCCTTCGAGACCCTGGTCCCATATCGCTCTAGATTTTGTTACCGCCCTCCCACCCTCCCAGGGTCATCCGGTAGTTTTGACCGTAGTGGACCGGTTCTCGAAGGCGGCTCATTTCATTCCCTTGCCCAAATTACCCTCAGCCAAGGAGACAGCGGTGATTGTCGTTGACCACGTCTTTCGGTTACATGGCCTCCCGACAGACGTGGTCTCTGACAGGGGACCCCAGTTTGTGTCAAAATTTTGGCAAGAATTTTGTAAGCTTCTGGGGGCGACTGTCAGTCTGTCCTCAGGGTTCCACCCCCAGAGCAATGGCCAAACTGAGAGAGCCAACCAGGATTTGGAGAGAACGTTACGATGTTTGGTTTCCAAGAACCCTTCCTCATGGAGTCAACAACTTTCTATGGTGGAGTACGCCCACAACACTTTGCATTGTCATCCACGGGCCTATCTCTGTTTGAGTGTAGTGTAGGTTACCAGCCACCAAATTTTCCTAGTCTGGAATCCGAGGTCGCGGTCCCCTCTGCACACGCCTTCATCCAGCGGTGTCACCGCACTTGGACTAGAGCCCGTGAGACTCTTCTCCACGTGGGGTTGCGCACCAAGGCTAAAGCCGATCGCCACCGGTCTAGGCCTCCCGTATACGTCGTTGGTCAAAAAGTGTGGCTTTCTACCAAGAACATTCCTCTCCGCTCCGTGTCTAATAAACTTGCTCCCAAATTCATTGGCCCGTTTACTGTCACCAAGATCATTAGTCCGGTGGCAGTCCGCCTCAAACTCCCTCCGGTGTACAGGAGAATTCACCCCGTCTTTCATGTATCCAAAATTAAACCCGTATTTCATTCTCGCATTAATCTGCCTACCCCGGTTCCTCCCCCGCCGCGGCTCGTAGATGGGGAACCAACTTATTCGGTCAATCGTGTGCTGGACTCAAGGCGGAGGGGGCGCGGATTCCAGTACTTGGTGGACTGGGAAGGTTACGGTCCTGAGGAGAGAAGTTGGGTACCTGCTAGAGACATTCTGGATCACTCCCTTATCGATGATTACAATCGACAGGTAAGGAGTCCTGGGAACGCCAGGAGGTGTTCCTAGGGGGAGGGGTACTGTCACGGTATATGGATCCAGTGTCTCTCTCTAGTCTCGTGCTTTGTTGTTTACATGTGTGTGAGTGTGTGAGTGGGTGTGTCCGGATCGTCACAGTCAATCAGCATCCAGCTGCGATCACTCACCAGTACCAGCTGCCACTCATCTCGCTTCCTATAAATACTTACCACTTTCTCACTCCCATTGTCAGATCGTTGTATGAAGTCTTCGTGTTACCTGTTCCTGTTCCAGTGCTTCGTGTCCCGTCTCGAGTTCCTGTGTTCCTGTTTTCTTCGTGTTGGATTTCGTTTCGTGTTTGGATTACGTCGTCACCCTTCAGAGCACCCTGCACTTCATCCATCACTCTGTGTCTGACCACCGAAGTCCCTGCGCCACCGCCTGCATCACCTGGACTATTCATCATCATCATCTTTATTTACACTCGATAAAGAGTTTGTACTTGCATCTTGTGTCCTCGTATGTAACGTAACAATTAGTACCTACAATTAGTACAGCCTCTTCATTCTCCTCATTCTGCCAGATTTGTAAAATGTCCCCCGACTGAAAACTGTTTTTAAAAGAAAACCCACCAGTTCAGGTCGACTTTCAACGTTCTCGGACACGTTTCTCTGTACCGTATAAAAATATATTAAGTTTATTAAACGCAAAGTTTTTCATTTCAAAAGCATTTATATATTCAGTTCATATTTCCAACAAATGAAACTCCGAGGCAAAATAATGAAGTAGTCCCCCGCCCATAAGCGCTGATATACATTAATAAGTTCATAAATAAAAATATAAAAATCCACAGTAACACTTTATTTTACAGTGTCCTTGTTACATATGTTACATGTACTTACCATAGTAATAACAGAAAATTATGAATAATTACATACAACTAACCCTCAAACAAACCCTAATCCTATAGCAAGTACATTTAGTTGCTTAATATTACTCAGTACTTAAATATATAATTACACTGTAACAATGACACCATAAAATAAACTGTATAATCAAATCCACATAGTAATAATAAATATAACAAATACAACAATAAAAAAAAAATCCTGCTAAAACACGATTTCACTTTTCTAACTTTAGTTAGTGTGTAATGTTCCTGTTTGAGTATAAACAACATCTGCAAAGTTGCAGTGCTCAAAGTTCAAAGCAAATGGAGATATTTGCTTTTAAAGAAATCAATTTCTAAGAACTACAGCAAACAGCCGGTTTTGGACTACACGACATTCCTCCAGGGTTGCTGTCGTCAGTAAACCCCATTATTCACATAAACCCCTCCTCCGAGAATAGTTAATAAGCGGGGCGAGGCCATTTTATATTGCGTTGGAGAAGAGTTGTTGTGGTATAGGAGTGTTGTTGCCGCCACAATGTCGTCGAAACGCTGTTATTTTCATCAGTGCCCGGATTGCAGGTCCACTTTGTTCAGCCTTCCTAGGGTCGCGGGAGTTGGGGATCAATGGTTAAATTTTTAACAAGGTCCCTAATAATTATGCCCCAAATCTCGCTCTCTGTGCTGCACATTTTACAGAGGAAAGCTTCCACAATCTTCGCGAGTTCAATGCAGGATTCGCACAACGGCTTGTGCTGAAAGATGGACCAGTTCCAACTTTAACAACAGAAGCAGTAGTTTACGGGACACAACCTGTAAGTATGATTTATTTTTCGTCGATGTGTTTTCCTGTAATAGTTCATATTGTTAATTGTACATTGCAGCAAGGAAGTAACCAAATGACAACGCTGTTTGGCTCTGCAAACCAGCTTGTTAAATGCTCATTCAAACCTAACGTTATCCGACAAACACCTAACGTTACAAACTTTTTCAAAATTTCAACAGCGAACTTGGAATTAGTGTAAATTATTCTTTGATTAGAGATTTAATGTTTATCTACATGCTTGTTAATCTACAGGCATGCTAAACATGGTTCTGTGTTTGATTTGGCTAACTTACTGTAGTAACGTTACAGCCGATGTTTAGTGTTCGTTTTGGGTTAATAGTTCTGTCGACAGATATTTGGCTACAATCGTTCTAAAAATACAAAAGTAACGTTGGCATACAGTCAGAAACGATCACTATAGATCCGCAGTCTTTACTCAAAATAATCCCTTTGAGGACTGTAGTATAATTTGTTAGAACGATTATATGAAATTCTTGTTTATGAAGCTTATTTTTTTGTAATACTATAATAATTAGTACAATTAAATAACAGCGTTTCTAAAAGGTAATGAGACAACAAAAAACAAACCTTTCTGAAACGTTGTTTAACAGCCGTTCTTGAACAGGTTCTGCTCGATCATCTTCACTAACATTCTCTGGGTCCGATTCGGGCTCAAATTGGTATGGTTTTATTGACGCCATTGTTTATAATACACCAAAGCACAAACTACCGGTTTGTAGTTGTAGAGAAACTCTCGTAGCTCTCCTCAAAAAAACGCTTGTTACACACACACAGTTTGATTGTGTCGGTAATTTCTGGCCAACCAAACGCCCGCAGCTAGTCTGGGCCTGACAGCATCACGGGGGAAGCCTGCAACACTTCAGCTCTTGCACTATGGACACACACACTTGCGACCCATGAACACCTCTCTAAACTACTGCGTGATTTTACCGTTTAAAGCGTCTGTCACAGAAAAACACCATGTGCAGTCATGAATAAGAGGAATGTCTTCTCATAGGATAAGAACACACAGTCTCATTAATAATACACACATATAGTGTACTATAGTGTTTCTCCATGTCATAATCTGTGACATTGACATGATGTAGATTTTAAACCTAGAGAAAAATCTCTACAATATCCAGTTTCCTCCTAAAATTACAATTAATGGAAAGTGTTAATCCTGACTGTGCTGAGATTGAGTGTGCTTAAAGTAAAGGGGGGTTAAATGTATATCATGATGTCAAAGTGTGTTTTTCAGTGTGACTATCAGTCCTGCAGTTTCAGCTTAATGAGAAGCAGCTCATGTGTTAATCATTTACAGATCAAACACATGAAATCACAGTGCAGGAGAAATACACCAAACGCTTCTAACTCAAACATATTAATCCTCTCACATCATATGAACAGACCTGAAATTAATTTAATGAATTTGATCATGGTGTTTCAATAGATTTGCTTGTAATGAATGCAATAATAGTTATTTGCCTGCATTTTATTCCATTTTGATTATACTTTATGAATTCACAGTGACAGTTTTATGCGAGTCACGTATGATCTTACCTCAGTATCTCCAGTTTACAGTGAGGATTCTCCAGTATAGCAGAAAGCTGCTTGATTCCTGAGTCTCCTAGTTTATTCTCAGACAGATCCAGTTCTCTCAGGTGTGAGGGGTTTGATCTCAGAGCTGAAGCCAGAGCAACAAAACCTTCATCTGTGACACCACATTTATACAACCTGTAGAGAACAATGACACACATTAAGCCTATATCCAATGTTTTTCTTAATTGTGTTTATAATTTGTGCAATCTCTTTTTTTAAACAATATATTAAATGTATCAGGAAGTTTAGCTGTTATTCTAAGAGAGTATGTCTATGTGAGGGAGAAAGATTATATAAAACTGATTAAATGTAATACATTGAATACATCTGATTTTTCCCCTAAATATAACTAAATTAAATTAAATATAAAAAGTCTAAATATAAATGTTTATATCCACACTAGGGATGCACTGCTCTGATATTCAGTATCGGTATCGGCTCCGATACTGCCATTCTTTGCCGGATCGGGTATCGGTCAGACGAGGCCGATCCAAATCCAATATTGTGCGTATACTATTCTGTGTTATTGTTAAGCCCCACAAAAGGCACAAAAACATTATAAAGCACCATAAAGTTTTCATGCACTATATTATAAGTGTTCAGAAGCCATTCTATAGTATAATAGAAATTAATATTTAAGTCGATAAATTCAAGTTCAAGTAAACTTTTCCCTCCGCTGCGTCTGTCAGTCATTCTCTGAATAAACTATTGCATAGATAGATACCGTATAATACACTACGCATCAATATGTTTTTCCTTAGTGCTTTGAACTTTAATGCGGACTCGAAGAGCTGCGCGCTGACTTGCTTCAAGTGCATCATTCTGCGCTCGGGATGCGGATAAGCGCTTTGTGCCGCACTGTATTGGAGCCTTTCATATCATAATACTTTTGCGCAGTGAAAGATTATTAATAGCCTTTCTTGTTCTGTCCTATCTATCATATGTTGCTGCCTCATTAAACAGCTGGGCTATACATTTAAAAAATGTCTTAATTTTATAGTATAGCCTACTTTTTTTAGTCTTTTTTTTCTTGTTTTTCATGAAAGTATTTTACAACAATACAAAGAGCAGTGTGTAACGTTTTACCAGATTTAGTACTACACTATTTGTTTCTTATTTGTTCCCCAAAATAATTTTTTTTCACTAAATGTTTAGATTTTATAAAATTATTGCGCACTCGTGATTTTCTCTAGAGTAAATTTTACTGCTGAATTATCCACTAATCTATTTTATAACAGCTTTTTTGTCATAGATTATGATCATATATTTTTTTGATTTGTTGTTTTTCTTTATAATGAAATGGTGCTGGTATCGGATCGGTTCTGAAAATAAGTTCTATGTGTGCATCCCTAATACATACATTATACATGCATATATTTGAAAATAAATTTCTCATACAAATATCATAAAAAACAGTTAAGATCATCACAAATCATGTCACATGGGTGGAGGGTTTAAAAGCTGAAGTGTGACACTAATATTATTTGTTAAACCATTCATTTATAATGTTTAAGTAAGAAATGTTATAATGTTTTAACAGTGATGCTTGTTCTCAGTGTTACTTACCAAGCTGATCTAGTTGCTGTAACCACAGGCATCAGCTTCTGAAGTACTTCATCTCCAGTGTTTTGTGGGACACTAATTGAAAATAAAAAATAAACAAGTTCATTATTAATGCTAACAATAATAATAATAATTCATGACATAAGTAAATAATACATTATACCTTCCTAAATACCCTCAAATATTGTTTTAAGTAAACACTGCTTTATAAAGGACATGCAAAAAGTTGTTTTAGTGTCTATAACTGTAGAAGCCTCGTATTCAGCAACACAGATTTGTTTTTTCTTTATCTTGTTAATGTCGCTTGTCAAGGTCTATTAGTCTACATTTACACTACAACACTATTTTGACATATCAGATTTTTTGTCCTGTCAAATGCGTATATTTTCATGAATCAAGAAGTATTTTGTGTTAAACAAGTGGTTTTGAAATGAAAAGTAGGCTAATTGTGATAGTCGCATTAGCTGTGCACACACACACACACACACACACCTCATTCATCCATGTCTCGTTCCTCCCTCACATTGCCGCTATCATAGGAGCGCCTGCACGAGATGCTTATAGCACATGGACATTCATCCATTTCTCCACTCTCACTTCCATATCCCGGTCATTTCATACACTTACACTGCACTGTCTCGTCGTTTCGGCCCTGTGTTGTGTGTGTTTGTGTGTGTGTGTGTGTGTGGGCGCAGTCAGTCTTCCAGCGGAAAGTTGCGCGGGTGTGGTAAACGAACGAATGATCGAGCGGCAGCCGCTGTTGACGTCATAGCCGAGTCACGCCGGCGCATCGCAACCGGAAGCTGACGAAACAGTCTAGAGTGAATAGGTGGTCGTGTGTGTATTTAAATGCAAAGATTATGTTAAGTGTAATATGTGTGAATGGATTATGTGTTTATTATTAATATATATATATATATATATATATATATATATATATATATATACATATATAATTGGGAATGGATTATTATTGATTATCAAATAGATGAAGTATTTGTATGTGATTTCCACATCACATACAAATTCCACACAGAGTTCCACTGGGTGGCGATCACCCTGAGTGCAAAATGAATGGGAGTCTATGGAGCTAGAACCTCTCTTTCACCCGACTGCCGTTGATAAATCACAGATTTGATTGTAGGTTTTTCAAGTTCAACATGGGTTATAGGTCGAAAGTTAAATGAACGAGTACTTATGTCCTTTCGGTTTCTTACAGGTTGAGTTGTTGTTGCCTATTACATGCTAGCATTCTGCTAATGAACGCTGATTGGTCAGTGAAGGACTGATTACGGGCAGAGATACCGCTTGATGGCATCGTGGCATCCGAAGCGGAACCAGAATGTGTGTGTGTATTTTCGGCGTGGTCTTTTAAAACAACAAAACAAAAACTCTTCTAGCACAAGTTTACCCATGTCAGCTGTGTTGTCGATGCCTCGAGAGAAAAGAAAGTGCAGAGCGCGAAAGCACCAAAGTGACTGATGGATTGCCGTAAAGCAGTATCTCTGGCCATATGATGTGTATGACGTCATTGACATTTTAAAAGACTTTTTAAAGCAAATAAGTGACTCTAAAAAATCTAACACCCAACAATGAGTAATTTCTTTGCATCTCCTTTCGAATACAACATTCAGATTACTAGACAAAAAAATTATATCCTGAGAAAAGTGGATTTTGTGGGGTATAGCTCCATAGACCTCCATTCATTTTGCACTCGTCCTGTGAGCGCCCTCATATGGAGCCAGAGTGGAACTGCGACCAGTTCAGAACCCGGAAGTTTACTGCGAGTGAAAGTTCTCCCCTTATTAGACATTCTCTGGTTACATGTACCCGAAAATGGTGTGGCACAAAAAGGGGCGGGGTTTGGCTTATAATAAGTCTATTGTGATTGTCAAAACATTTTAGTTACAAAACAGATTTTTATTAGGTTTAGTGACAACATGTTACAATGTTTACATGGTACAATTTCTGGTAAGCTACGTTTTTTTTATTATTGCTTGACACACATTTCACGATTTCAATTAAATTCTTGTGATTTGATTCAATATTGACTCATTTGGACAAATATTAGGTACACAAGATAGGCGTTAATTTTTCTCAAGAAAAAAAACCTCATTTAATGCTGTAAACATACAGAGAGTATGCTAGTATTATTAAAAATTAATAACTTAATTAAACTAGAATGTACATTTCCAGACGAAAATGTGAAGTGGTGCTTGCAGTGGCAAAATATAATAAATATGTAATATAGTACACATATTTAGCAAAATACTCTCTATAGCTCTTTTTTCTAGCCAACTAACGTGCTATATATTATGATCATTAAATGGCTTTCCTGAGGTAAATGTTATGTGATATAATTGTTCTTCTGCTGTTTTATTGACCGCGGTTGAAAAACACTGATTGATCAAGATTATGTATGAGGCATTTACATTTCGGTAAGTTGTACTGTATCTTTCAACATTGTTCATTGGTGATTATTTAGCTAGTAGAGATAATCGGTTCACTTGCCGTTGGAACTGAGGCACTAGGATCTGTCACGTCACATTTACAAGAGCCAAAACGGTATTTATTGTTTGAATTTCGTAATAGAATTGACAGAATCTGAGAGCTGATTTTTTATATCATAAGTAACCTGCTCTGTCTTGTCTGTCGGTTTCCGTGTCCTCTTTGCTTCACGATTTTTCTGTGCGTGAGGCGTGAGGTCGTGTGAAAAGTGTGAATTGCGTGAGTCTCCCGCTGAATGGCTGAGAGTTGGCAGCCCTGTTTAATATGCCCTGCGTGCCCATACGCTACACCACTGTGAAGACCTGAACGCCACCGGGAACGCCATCAAGGACATTCACTGTTTTATCAAGTTTACTTTGGCCGTCCGCATGACGTCATTTTCATCATCAGGAGGATCCGCGGATGTCCACTTGCTATTAAAACTTAATTTTGGAAAAATACTTTCTATTAAATGTTTTTATATTAACTGCCTTTTCAATTAATGCAATACAGTGAACGACAGCCGTCTGTGTCTCCCAGTGTCTTACATTATTGTCAGTTTAGTGTTCATTGATTAATTTACACAGAAGCAAAATATAACATGTATGCCTTCATCTCAGAATACATTATCTGTGTCTTACATTTCATAATGAACTCAGATAAACTCAGTTCCGACTCGTTTTCCATCAGTTCTTTTACATGAACTGGAATATGTGCAAAGGATTGAGGGAGATTGAAGAACACGAGGGATACACTTGATGCATCCTTCAAAATGAGCTGAATTAAAGACACGAAATGAAGTCTGTCTTCAAAAGATCTTTCAAACTGAGACGGCCTTCAGAGGCACTTGATGACGTGGCAGTCGATATATGCAGCCTTACTAGGACACAGCCACGGTTTGAGAAACACCCACAAATTAGTCTGTGCCCCGTGAATTAAACACCTCTAATCTCTGAGTTTCTCTTTGTTCAAAATGTTTTAGACTGTAATGATTGCACTCAGTGTTACTTACTGATCATTTCTGTCTCCAATTAAGCTGCTCAGGTTAAACTCCTGCAGTGTCTTCTCGGAGGACAACAACACAAACACTAAAGCTGACCATTGAGACGAGGAGAGTTTCACATGACGTAATCCGCCGCGGCTCATATGAGGTTTAGCTTCGTTCACTAGAGAAAGATCACCCAGTTCATTCAGACAGTGAAACAGATTGATGTATTTATCTGGAGAGGGATTCTCACTGATCTTCTCTTTAATATAGTCAACTGTTTTCTCATTGTTGTGAGAGCTGTTTGCTGTCTGTGTCTTTAGTTCTTGTAAGAGACTCTGATTGGACTTCACTGACAGACCCAGAAGGAAACGAAGGAAAAGGTCCAAATGCCCATTTTTACTGTGTAAAGCCTCATCCACAGCTCTCTGATGGAGATCAGACAGTGAAACTGTGCCTCCATTAGTTGGTTTGGTAATCTGGTCAAACACATTGATTTTATTGTTGATAAAGGAGAGATGCACATATAGAGCTGCTAGATGTTCCTGAATGCTCAGATGAACAAAGCAGAAGACTTTCCCCTGATACAAGCCCAACTCCTCTCTGAAGATCTGAGTGCACAATCCTGAGTAAACTGATGCTTCTGCCACATCCATGCCACACTCTCTCAGGTCTTCCTCATAGAAGATCAGGTTGCCCTTCACAAGCTGCCGATACGCCAGATTCCCCAAGTTGACAATCATGTCTTCATCTTTCACTTTCTTCTCATAGTCCTTCTCATGTTTGATGTTGGTCTGAATGAGCAGGAAGTGTGTGTACATTTGAGTGAGAGTCTTGGGAAACGTTCCTTTCCGTGATTTCCTAAACATCTTCTCAAGAACAGCGGCTGAGATCCAGCAGAACACTGGGATGTGACACATAATAAAGAGGCTCCTTGAGGACTCCAGGTGTGAGATGATCCTGTGGGCCAGACTCTGATCACTGATCCTCTTCCTGAAGTATTCCTGCTTCTGTGTGTCACTGAAGCCTCGTATCTCTGTCACTCGATGGACACACTCAGAGGGGACGAGATCCGCTGCTGCTGGTCTGGAGGTGATCCAGATGAGAGACGAGGGAAGCAGATTCCCTACAATGAGGTTCGTCAGCAGCTCGTCCACTGAGGCTGATTCAGTCACATCACACAACCTCACATCGCTCTGAAAATCCAGAGACAGACGACACTCATCCAGACCATCAAAGATCAACAGCACTTTATACTCATCACTGGATATGTCCATTTCTCTGGTTTCAGGGAAGAAGCGATGAAGAAGATCTGAAAGACTGAGTGTTTTGTCCTTCATCAAGTTGAGCTCTCTGAAAGCGAGTGGAAATATGAGCTGGACGTCCTGATTCTCTTTCCCTTCAGCCCAGTCCAGGATGAACTTCTGCACAGAGACTGTTTTTCCAATGCCAGCTACTCCCTTTGTCAGCACAGTTCTGATGGGTTTGTCTTGTCCAGGTAAAGGTCTAAAGATGTCACTGCATTTGATCGGTGTGTCCTCTGTTTCTGCTCTCCTGGACTGTGTCTCAATCTGTCTCACCTCATGCTCATTATTGATATCTCCACTTTCACTCTCTGTGATGTAGAGTTCTGTGTAGATCTCATTCAGGAGTGTTGGGTTTCCCTGCTTTGATATTCCCTCATACACACACTCAAACTTCTGTCTCAGATTTGATCTCAATGTGTTGAGGACATCAGCAGGTTTAGAGTCATGGCTGTAAGATTAAAATACACATTATTACACATGTCAGAGAAGTAAATAACCATAAATTACAGAAAAATATTTATGGTACACAGAACATTAATAGGTTTCTGAAATGTTTCAATTATTTATCATGTGTTTGAATGATGTGTGACTTGAATTGAAACACCTAAAATTAATCAACAACAACAAAAGTCCTGCATTTTACCTGAAACCACGATACATGCTTTCATTAAAGTCCTGTGGTTGAATCACAGGCATGAACAAAGTTTTGTTTTTAACTGGTCTGGATGGAAGATTTGACCTTAAATCAGAATGAAGAGTGTAAAGAATCAGACACTGATATTGATGTAATAGTGTCATTAACTGAGTAACAGACCAACAGCTTTTACAGTGTGTGAATGTATTAACAATACAATACATAAAGCTTTACACAAGAGCACAATGTTGATCATTAATAGACTGAAACTTACAGGATTGAACTTAGAATTGTTTGGTTCAAATTCAGATCATTAAACTGCTGTATGTTAATAATAATTTCATGAAAATCCAATTCTATAAGAAAAACATATAAATGATATACCTGAGATCAGACTGCGTGTCTCCACTCTTAAACTTTAGTGGCTGCTCCATAGAGCGGTTACTCTTCACAGACACACAGCTGGACTCTGGGTTTGAGCTCTTCTGCTGGACTGAACTGGTTTCAAAACTAAGTAAAATAAAAAACATACAGACTTATAAATGTTGTATACTTTTACAGGAATCTTCTGTCTTAGGAAACACCAGGAAGTGTTGTAACACTTTTGCTTTGGCGTCTGTAACTCAGTGATGTTTTGCACTGTGTTTCAAACTTTGATTATAATTATTTTGAGAAATTAACTTACTGGTTTGCAAATGTTAAGCATGATTCAAAAGATGAATCAAAGCAATTAAAAAAACTGTTATATTAGAAATTAGGAATTCAAAACAAACAAATTGAATACAACTATAGAATTATATAATGACTTAAACTCAGGTGAACATCAACAATGATCACATGACTCTTTTCAAAGGCACAATGGAGGACGAAGACTCAACCGACTAAAGAGAACAATGTGTTGCTGAGCTTTAAAGATAAAGCAGCTTACTGTACTCTAGTAACGGTGCTCTTGCTGTGAAACATCACTGTTCTGACCAGACACTGTGAAGCTTTCAACAAATCTGAACCAGCGGTTAGAAAAATCCTCTCAATTTTACACCTACTGCATTATATAAAGGTTGAGAAAATCTCAGCTTACATTTACTTGATGTCATTGCTAGTGTTAGACTAACTGACTTAAATATATAAATACATCCAACTCAAAAGTGTCATACTATAAGCACATCTTATAGAAATGATATACCTGAGATCAGACGGCGTGTCTCCACTCTTAAACTTTAGTGGGTGCTCCATAGAGCGGTTACTCTTCACAGACACACAGCTGGACTCTGGGTTTGAGCTCTTCTGCTGGATTGAACTGGAACAGAGAACAGATTAAATTTGATCCTCTAGATTACTGTGTTCATTCTTTATGAGAGGAACCATTTTAATATAAACACATTAATTTTTCATCAAAAAGCATTTTGATGAAACTTTATGATCTTTTTATTTAATATTTCATGTTAGTTTCCAAACAAAAACACAGGCAAAAACAAAACAAAAAAAACCCTGTAAACTTTCTTTGATCTGTGTGTCTGTGGGGTGGGTAACTCTTTTTCTGAGATGTGAGACAATATTTAACAGTGTTTGTTGAAAGTACCTGCATCCTGGAGATAAATGTCCATCTCTGGATCCTTGTGAATCAGCCATGATGAAGATGCAGGAGAATCTGATGAGTTTGATCTCCTCCACTGACTCTGAATGAAGAAACATTCACACTAAATTAAATGATTAAACGAATGAAACATCCTTCTTAATTTAGCTGAATATGTCTGGAGTGTGTGTGAAAAAGGATTGTGTGACTGTGTTAACTCAAGCTCATGTTTACACATATGCTGTTAAACTTTTAAAGAATCACAATCATCATGAAACACAAAAGAAACATTACAGTGAAAGAAACCTTTCATTAAATATTTCATATAAAACAATCACTTAAAATGTCCTCCAGAGATTCGTATTAATATGAGAAAGTCACACATGAACTCACCTTGATCAAAATTTTACAAGATACAGGATCTCAAATCCTCCAGCTTTAACATTATAAAGATACACAGAAATTCCTGCGTAAATGTTTCTATTAAACACTTTGATGCTGTTTTTCCGTATCGTATTGGTATTTTACATGCTTAAAATGTCGACAGGTGAACTCTAACTTACTTTCACTTTTGTTGAGTAGACTGTCAATGGAGGTACGCCTAACATTTAACTTATTTCGTTTAAAATTCATAAAATGTATACTGAGCGAGTACATCATAAATCAATCTTCCAACCTGTTTTTGCATCATCCTGAATGACTACGGTACGCCTATAATAAGTGTTTATTTTCGGAATATTTTAAAACACTGCGGGGTAGCACAGTACCTGCGTGACTCGTCATAGACATAAACAGAGAGAGGTAGATCCGGCGGCTACAATGTTCTTCCGCAAGACCCAGCAGTTTGTTTGTTAACCGCTAGAGCGCCAAAAGTTACATAGTTTAATTAATGCCTTTAAAAACATCTTCATTTGTGTTCTGAAGATAAACGACTCTCTTACGGGTTTGGAAGAATATGTGTGTGAGTGATTAACGACAGAAATGTCAGTCTTGGGTGAACTAGTAACACACAGAGCCATATACACAGACATCCCAAGTCTCCCGGAAGTTCTGCTTTTTTTTGTTCATATTTTTTCTATCATATTTTTATTTTGTTTAGGCCTATTTATTTATAATGTTCGTACTACTCAATTTATGTTCATTATTTTTTTTAATTCATATTTTATCACGGATATTTTGTTTTCTTAAAATCACAACAATAAACAGACAGTTAACAAAGAATAAACACTCACAGAGAATGATGTTCAGTCTATGTTAAATATATAATGTAATAATCTATAAGCCAAATCATATTCAATTTCACTCATTCACTTCACCTCGAAAGCAAGTATGATCCATATGTGTCCCAGTGCACTAAAATATTTCATTAAAGTAGGCTACTTACTATTTTGACGTTTGTTCTTCGTTAATATATCATGTTTTCTTCTTCACGGCACAGTCTGAAAAACACTTTCAGTTGAACTGAACTTTGTGTTTAGAAAAGAGTGTGTATAAAAGGTTTTTTTCTGGATTCGGCACATGACCTACTCTGACTGGAGAGAGAATATAAACCACCGAACAGCACCATCAGTCCCTGAAAATCAAACGAATCCTGCGGGAAAACTCTGATTCATGTTTTCAAATCAAAACATACACATACTCTGTAAAATACAGGATAAGATTCAGCAAACAGAATAAATAAACAAGGTGAACTCTAACTTACTTTCACTTTAGTTGAGTAGACTGTAAATGGAGGTACACCAAGCGGCAACCTCCCTGTCTCTCTCTTGAAACCAACACGGAAGTGAATTAAACTGCAATTCATCGCCTGGCCGCTTGAGGCTGGCAGCAAAGTGAGTCAAATCTGTGTCTCCCCCATGTTAAAATGCCCAACTTTACCGCAGAAAAAAAATGTTTACAGCCTGGTGTCCTAAGTTGTTTTGGTCTATACAGCTAATTTTGCCCTTCATGACAACTGTGAGGGGGGTGAATTTTTTTTAGAACTCATCCGTTTAAATTATATTAAGCCTTAAAATGCTACATAATCAAGGGCGTGGCCACTTGAGTGACAGGTGGATTGCCGCTGCTGTTACTAGCCGTTTGTCTGCTCTCTGTTAGCCATCATGTCACCTCAGCTGATTCCAGCTGCTGAACTTGCCATCTCTACCGTGTTTATACTTTTTTGGGGATTATTTCATACTGTTTACACGCCGCCCTTATACCTTCGCCCACGCCGTTGGATTCCGTTGTTGTCGAGGATCGAGAGAACAACCAGCGCTGTTCAGTTGTTTTCCTCTGTGAACATGCACTCATGGATGTCTGACAATATCGTTGCTTTTTGGAGTTCAGATTTAAAAACGTCTAAGATCTAGAGGCCACACTCGTTCTGCGGTGCCGTTGATCTTACGGAGCAGATAGACGATAATATGCTTATTTAACTTTATAGTGTTCAATAAAAAGTACTGTCAGTTGAAATCCTGCAGGTGTCAGTGCTTTCTCTTCGTCCCTTAAATGAGCGCAGATTTCTAGTGCATTTACTTGAACTTCTTAGGTAATATCAGAATTGAAAATGGACTGAATAAAGCTCTCTACGAACTTGACGTGCGATGCCGCGCTGACTGACATGTATGCGCATGAATCACTGTCACACTTACACACACGCTCAGAGCAGATATTGTAAGTTATTGCATGAGAATAATAATGCATCACAATACACATTGTCTCACGGTTAGTTATGTCTTTTAACTATTATAGTATTTCAAAGGGCAAAAACATGAACTTTAACTATTGGCTTTAGGTCTACTTCTTCAAGTCAGCTGTCACTTTAGCGCGAGGCCAGTAGCACATTAGCTTAGCCTGAGCAAACTCGATCACATCGAGCTAGGCGGGCGTAGTTTCAGCATCCAGGCACCTCAACTCCACCCACGTCCCGCCTTTTTGCCCATTTTCGTTTATCCGGGAGTGACGCACTGTGACGCGCTTCCAAGATGGCGACGAGTGACTCCGCCCACTTTAGGCTTCAAAAACGCTCTTCAGAAACCTACGGGTGACGTCATGGACACTACATCCATATTTTTTTACAGTCTATGAGGTACACCTAACATGTAACTTATTTTGTTAAAAAATAGGAGATAGAAGAGGACAAGAGGAAGAAGCCAAGCAAGAAATAAAGGGACAAAACGTGTTAATTCTGTGAAGACCAGCGGCGGCTCGTCAGGGGAGGCGAGAGGCACAGCCGACACAAAACTTAATGTGTCAGAATGTGTTTTTCTTGTTGGTCATTTGACGTCTGTAAGTGTAACCACTCCTCGCTTCTTCAAGAATGTGTCGAATCTGCAAAGTGCGAGTCTGAAGATCGAGAAGGAGAGGCAAATGCATAGCCGGAGACTTGTGTTTCACAATCACAACTGAATATTTCACTTTCAGCGTTTAGGAGTGTGGAGAAAAGTAACATGGCAGAGGAGGCTGAACCAATCATCACTAGTGATGGGAAGTTCGGTTCTTTTCCGCGAACCGGTTCTTTCGGACAGTTCGTTTCAATGAACCGGTTCAAAAAACTCGTTCAACGGTTCGTTTACGTCATCACGTAATGACGTCATAAATTCTTTCATCGCGCGAGGATCATCGGTTCTCTCTCAGATGTCGGACATGTCCGAAAGAAACAGTTTTCGGTTCAGTGTACTGGTGATTCGAAACTGCAACAATTCTTGAGAATCGCTGTAGCAAAACGGCGCTGATCGGGCGTGCGTGCGAGAGAGAGAGCTGGCGGCTCCATATGCTTTTGAACCGCTCTCGCTGTACTTTAATGAACTTATTTAGAAATAAGCTGTTCCTGAAAATATCATGCATTCATGTTAACACAAATAGCCTATATGTTTAGTTTGACAGTTTTACAAAACATGAATTGTTTCAAAGCTTTAAAATGTAGGAGTTGTGCATTCATGTTAATTATTTTGCTGTAATGCTTTATAAACGACATTCATATTTCTGAATGTTAGATAGCCTAATTAAATCTGTGTTCAATATTGCAAGATAATAACAGGCATTGCCTGCACTGTTAACAAATTTCTTGTATTTTTACAATACAGTACTGGCAGCAAGGTTGCCAGCAAGTTACTGTATTTTGATGTACAGTAATTGTACTGTAATTCAATTTACAGTACACATAAACAGTACTGTAAACTACAAAACAGTACTGTACTGTATTTTTACTGTATTTTGTAATTTTTGTCTACTTCTGCTGTAATTAATTATACGGTATTGTACAGTAATATCTATATTGATACATTATTGCACAATATTATAATTTTAAAATTACTAATAATGATGCTATAAATAATATGTAGCCTAGTCATTACAGTATATAAATCTATAGGTAATTAGAGTATAATGCAACTTCAGAATAACTGCAAATCAAAAGACAATCCAAATAATGTTCTTGTCAAAAATGTTTTTTATTCATAAATTACACTATTAAAACCATTTAAGAACATTGTATGTCAAGTACACCAGCAGTTTACAGGTATAAACAGCTTTTAAAGGGATAGTTAAAGGATTAGTTCACCTCAAAATGAAAATTTCCTAATAATTTATTCACCCCAATGCCATCCAAGATATCCATGTCTTTCTTTCCTCAGTGGAAGAGAAATTATTTTTTTTTAATAATGGACTTCAATGACAACCAGCGTTTTGAAGTCCAAATCAATGCAGTTTCAAAGGTCTTTGAAGTGCTTCAACAGTCTGTGCACGATCGCAGCTGAGGAGGAGGGGCTTATCTAGCGAAACCATAGGTCATTTTCAAGAAAAAATATATATATATACTTTTTAACTACAATTGTTCGGATTAAGCTGATCTGCAACGCGCCGGGAACTACGTCATCATGTTGAAAGGTGACGCTCGATGTCACCGGCGGAAGTACCGCCCCACTCGACCGTGCGAAGGAGGATAGTTCAAATTGTATTGGTTGCTTTGTAAACAGTGGGGCGGTACCGCCGACACTGGCGATATTGAGCCTGACCTTTCAACATGATGACGTAATTCCCGGCGCGTTGCAGATCAGCTCAATCCGAACAATTGTAGTGCTGTAGGTTTTTACAGTACTGTGCTGCTAAATCTACAGCGACAGTTAACAGTGTGAGTTAAATACAGTGCAAGTGCACTAGTTTTCAACAATTCTTCTTTGTTAAACTTTAATGGTGTATTGTTTGAAACACTTTGACAGTTTTATTAAAACAGTTTATTTAATACAAACTAAATTTGTGAATGTGTCATTAACTATAATTACAGTACAGGAATTTCATAAATCGCCATACATCTTTCTGTTAAAACAGCCTACTGTAACTCAGTTATTTTTTTCTAAAATACCTTATTGAGATCATAAAACACTCTTCATTTAGCCTTCAACAGCATCTTCAACTAAAACAATGCACAGTCATTTAAGATAATATATATAGCCTGTTTTTTTAAATAACAATTTAATACTTTCGCTCCACCAGTTGTATCAAAAACTCATACAGTGATAATACAGTAATTAAGTCATAAACATTTGCAATATTTTTTATTTTGTAACACTTTTTGGTTTGCAAAAAAAATAATAAAGTAGGCTAGGCTAGGCTAGCATGTATTTCGTCCGAGGAAAATAATTACACGGGGGATACTAAACAACAACAAAAAAAAAACAACAAAAAAAAAACTAAGTTTCTTTCATTATAAGTTTCTTTCATAAAGATCATAACATCCTTAATTATGAATTGCATGCCAGGCAAACTCAATAGTTTTTTTTTTAACTCAATCCATTTTCTGTTGCCTTCGAGTAGCAACAACTCGCACTAAAATTTTTGCAAAAAAGGAAGGTTGGAAATGGGATGAAAATGATTTAGATTGTCAACGTTTGTGTTAATTGTGTTGTGTTGTTTTAAATGTTGCCGGCACCACACCAGTGCACAGAGAATCATTTATAATACTCAGTACAGCAGGACATAAAATAGCAAAACATGATTGGAACAGAAAAGTTGGTAGAGGATCAATTTTGTCAATTATCTGTGCAAAATAAGCAGACCTTGCCAATGCAATTTGGGTCCTATATTCAAGTAATTGTTCCTTCCAGGCCCGGTGAAAGGCAGTCAAGCCAGACACACGCCACCTACGCTCCATTGTACGACACAACTCCTTCATAGCACACAGATTCTCATTATACCAGGGAGAAGAATGACCGAAGGAAACCAGACGTGATTTCAAAGGTGCAAATAAGTCCAGGTCCGATGAGAGAACAGAATTTAACATGAAAACTTTATCCTCAAATGCATCAGATGGAGAAAAAAATGCTCAAGGAAGAACAAATAAAATCAGAGAAATCAGAGGGTTCAATCGATCTTCATTTGCAATAGTTAGAACACAGTTATCCAAAATAAGTCAAAATCAAAATAAAATCTATTGTGAGCGAAGAGTGCTTATTTACTGACTTCATCTACTTACTCATCTACTCACTTTATTAATATGAACTCAGAACGCTCCCTTATATAGCGCAAAGGAAAGGGTTAAAGGACATGTTCGGTATTTTACACTTAAAGCCCTGTTTTAAGATCGTTTCTGATGAAATAGAACGGTTAAGATTGAAATTTGGACAAATGCTGCTGTCCCGAGAATTTTCGGTTTCTGTATTAGCACCCCCCCACCTCGACAATGGTTTCATAGGGGCACTGATAGAATCATTCATAAAAGTTTAGTTTACAAAGACATGAAACTCACCGAGTGGTCTGGGGTGTTCACTGATATGCTCACACAAAAATCGCTGCAAAAGATGCTTTCCAACAGGTGTTTTGCCATTCGCTGTAAAACTGTGGACCTATTTTTTCAAACGCCTCACAACCGGACATTCTTCCGTTGAGAGCTTGAATAATAGACACTCCAGCCCTTGGTGGCGATAATGCACCTTTGCCAACGTTTGGATAGCGTAGCCTACCAGAGTCCGTCTATGGAGAGTCTTGGCACTTCCTATTAGCCTCGTTGTATATCATCTTATTTGCAGTTCCATTAGAATTCCACTGGAGGTGATCGCGGGCGAGTGCAGAATGAATGGGAGTCTATGGAGCTAGACGGCTAAATGTATCCCTTTCTCCTGCTTTTCGTTGAATCAACGTAGATTTTATTGTTGATTCTGCAAGTTCAATATAGATTATCGACCAAAATTCAAATGAACGAGTACTTATGTCGTTTAGATTTCTTACAGGTTGAGTCGTTGTTGGCCGGAACACGCTAGAATTCTGCTATTATGTGACATCATCACATTTTTTAACGGATTTTTAGAACAGATAAGTGAACTTAAAAATGCAATTTTCAGCTGAGTGTATTATCTTAGCCCCCCCTTTTGAATGCAACTTTCAAATTACTTGACAAAAAATGACATCCTGAGAAAAGTGGATTTCTGGGGGTGAAACCCCATAGACTCCCATTCATTCTGCACTTGCCTGCGAGCGCCCCCGCATGGACAGAGACGTGTTACTGCAGCCAGTCCAAAAACCGGAAGTAATCGGACAGTGCCAATTCTCCCTTTATTAGACATTCTCTGAGCCTACGGTACCGCGACTGCATAACTACAGAAAGACTACAAACAACCCCATTTCCGTCTCCGGTTGCGGAGAGTAATACCGTTACCTCACAGAACATCCTATACAAGTCAATGGAGTTGGACAAAAACTACGATAAAACCTGTTGGAAAGCATCTTTTGCAGCGTTTTTTGTGTGCATATCAGTGAACACCCCAGACCACTCGGTGAGTTTCACGTCTTTGTAAATTAAAGTTTAATGCGTTTTATGAACGATTCTTCCAGTGACCCTATGAAACCATTGTGGAGGTGGTGGGGTGGTTATACAGAAACCGAAAATTCTCGGGACAGCAGCATTTGTCCAAATTTAAATCTTAACCGTTCTATTTAATCAGAAACGATCTTAAAACAGGGCTTTAAGTGTAAAATACCGAACTTGTCCTTTAAAAGCGCTACATGGGTATATAAGGGTAAGTGGCAGAGCAGTCTTTGGGAACCTGTAACCAGGAAAACCTCCATGCAGTGCTGTGTAATGTCTTCCCGAGGCTTAAACTCGTAACACACTCACACACCACTGTGTGTCTCTGTCAGGGATGCATTTCTTGCTCTTAGAGTCATCTTTGAGCAATTGGTGTCATGTATTTATTATTTCTGAATTGGCTTCTAATTATTTACATATATTTTTACCTGACAAATAAAATGTTATATTTGATTTAGTCTGGACTCTCCTGAAATCATTATGACCAGATTATGAGGCTGATGCTATCGCAGATCTGTGTCCAGGATAGATCAAATTAAAGACACATGTATTGTTGTATACAATATTTTACACAATTATGTATTGTTTTAAACAATACAATATACAATATTATTTTATTGTTTAAATCAATTTTGGGTTTATTGCCTCTATATCTTTGCTCTCTTACCCAACACAAACCTGTTGGAGTTTATTCTTTGCGCTCACAGGATTTGTATACCCTCTCAGTTCCACTCGCCCGAACTGAATTTGGAAAACAAGCTTTTCGGTATGCGGCACCCAGCGATTGGAGCTTTTTACAAAATGACCTGCAATTGCACACCCTGTGTCACGGTTGATGAAGTCGCTGTTTCCTTCTTGTCTCATGTGTATGTTGTGTGTGTGTTGTGCGTGTGGGCGGCAGCGCTGATCACCACCTCTGATCTTCACCAGCTGCGGCTCATCAGCACGCCAGCTGCAGTCGATCAGCACGCCCTATTTAATCCCTCTGTTTTCACCTTGTCTTAGTCAGTTCGTTGTTGGATGTACCTGTGATCCTGCTTGTCTCCTGTTCTCCGTGTTCCGGGCCGTCTCCAGTCCTGTTGTTTGTTTGGTCGTCTTGGCACTCAGTTTGTCTCAGCGATTCCTCCGATCTTCCTGTCACCTGGATTACAGACCGTTCTTCACTTCTACTCATCTGCCGTTTGTGGCCGGTTCACCCACAGCGTGTCCCTGTGCTACCTTGTGCCTTCAATTGGAGACTCTCATCATCCTTCTGTGTTCATTAATAAATTTACCTTTACTTGCATTTGAATCCTCCGCCTCTTTTTCCGTTACAGAACAAACTGACCAACATGGATTCAGCAAGTAGCACGCCAGAGTTAAACGAGTTCCTGTCTCGCAGCATTGCCAGAATGGATCAACAGGAGGAGAATCTGGCAGTCACCGGACGTGCCGTTCAAGCCTTGGTAGCACAGGTGTCCGAGCTCACCCAACAGCTCCAACACCTGGCTAGTCCCACCGCGCCCAGCCCACCGCCGGTTCCCCCACCTCCACAAGCACTCATTCGTCAGTCTGAACCACGTCTACCCGCACCCGAGATGTATGCTGGGGAACCAAACTTTTGTAGAGCATTTTTAACTAAGTGCTCTATGTTTTTTTCCTTACAGCCCCAGACCTTTAGCACTGAGAAGGCGAGGGTGGCTTTCGTCATGACACTACTACAGGTTGTGCAGCGATGTGGGGAACGGCGGTGTGGGAAAATCAACATCAGTGCTGTTCCTCGTTCCAGACACTATCGGAAGAGATGAAGCGGGTCTTTGATCGGGCTACTACCGGACAGGAGGCAGCTCGTCAGCACACCGACCTTCGCCAGGGGAACTGCTCCGTATCTGATTACGCCATCGACTTCCAAACCCTGGCTGCCGAGTGTCACTGGAACGAGGAAGCGCGGTGGGACATGTTCCTGCATGGGTTGGCTGGCCGCATCCAGGAGCAGATCTTCACACTGGACCTGCCTGGGAGTTTCGACGGACTCGTCGAGCTAGCGTTTAGGGTGGACGCCCGCTTACACCAACTGGAACAACGTAACAGAACGACTCAGTGCCCCGCAAGCATCAGAGATTTTCCGTCCAGCGGCAGTGATGCGGTCAGCCCAGTCTGTGATCCCGAACCCATGCAGGTCGGTAGAGCTGGGCTTACCCGGGAGGAGTGGGAGCGTAGAAGATCCAGTGGTCTTTGCCTCTATTGCGGTGGACCCGGGCATTACCTGAACACCTGCCCGGTAAAAGACCGAGCCCGGCAGTGAAAGAGAGGCTACTGTCGGGCGGGATCTCCGTAAGCAAGACCTCGTCCTCTACTCTCCTCCCGGTAAGACTGCTGTGGGGAATCTGGTCCCATCTCACACAAGCCCCTCTGAACTCTGTATCTGAGGGTAATTTTTTAGACCTCACCTTGACTCAGACACTTGGATTACTCAGATTTAATTTCTCCTTCTGGACTCACCAATGGCACCCATTGTCCTCGGTCACCCAACTTCAGCCAACTAGCCGCACCGCTGACTGCTTTGACCTCTCCCAGAGTGACGCTCAGGTGGTCCGACACAGCCGAGTCTGTGTTCGCCAAACTCAAAAGCCGCTTCGTTTCGGCTCCCATCTTAGTCGCCCCTGATTCCTCACGTCAGTTCGTGGTAGAGGTTGACGCGCCAGAGGTGGGGGTAAGTGCAGTGCTTTCTCAACACTCTTCCACAGACGACAAGAGGCATCCTTGCGTGTTTTTGTCCCATCGTCTGTCGCCTGCCGAACGTAACTATGACATTGGTAACCGAGAGTTGTTGGCAGTCAAGTTGATCTTCTGATCTCTGATCTTCACCAGCTGCGGCTCATCAGCACGCCAGCTGCAGTCGATCACCGCACCCTATTTAATCCCTCTGTTTTCACCTTGTCTTTGTCAGTTCGTTGTTGGATGTACCTGTGATCCTGCTTGTCTCCTGTTCTCCGTGTTCCGGGCCATCTCCAGTCCTGTTGCCTGTTCGCTCGTCTTGGCACTCAGTTTGTCTCAGCGATTCCTCCGATCTTCCTGTCACCTGGATTACGGACTGTTCTTCACTTCTACTCATCTGCCATTTGTGGCTGGTTCACCCACAGCGTCCCTGTGCTACCTTGTGCCTTCAATTGGAGACTCTCATCATCCTTCTGTGTTCATTAATAAACTTACCTTTACTTGCATTTGAATCCTCCGCCTCTTTTTCCGGTATGTGATTTGCAAAACGGCCGGCAGATTTTGAAAATACACAACTCATAAGGTCCTACCTACTTCTCCTCCAATGCTGGCTCTGACTCCACCCATTCGAAAAACATGGACGCGCAATCAAGCACGAGCGAAAACTCAGATGCCCGTACATAGATACAATCGCTCACATTAGCTTCCTCCCCAAACAGGTTGTTTAGCTAGCTAGTTCTACATATGGCTGGGCTATAACGTTAGAACAGCTACAATTCTCGTGCGCATATCGTCAGTAAAGACAGTTCCCTGATTAGTAGTAAATACTACAAGATAATCGGCTTCTCACCTGTCAAGCAGAAAAAATGCCAAAGCCGCATCTGTTGGAGGTCCTTCCTGGTCCTTCAGTTGCCGCCAACGTTGAAAAGCATCGCCTAGAATGACCCTTGTTTTAGACCTTTCTCTTTCGGCCGTTTTGTTTTGTTTTGTTCGCAATTGCTCTCTCGAAAATAGATTTCCTTTTCTGTGATGGTGTCTTGTCTGACATTCTCCAAACGGAAGCAACTATACCTTCTCCTTCTCTCTCTGTACCGAGGCAACTTGCACTTCCTGTGACCGGGCCACGAGCTTTGAGTATGCGCAACGAACGGGACACGCGCGCGATGGGGGTGGGGGGAGGGGGGCATGGTAAGACCGTTTGAGTGACGCATTCTCTGTCCAATGATTCTAGACGGTCTTGAAAATGATTGGCTGGAGTTTTTCGAGTCCTGCCCGTTCCACAGATGATTAAATTGCTTAATTTTCATTTCAGTGCTTCTAATTTACTGCCAGCAAGTGGGTCAGGAATAGGATTTCAAGTAATTTTGAAAAAATGGTCAAAAAAGAAAATCACATACCCCACCTTTAAAGGAAGAAACAATTTGTAAATGTTTTTAATTGTTTTGACGATATGTTTATACGTGGTGATTTATTTCTTTTTTTAAATTTTCTGATAATGTTGTGCTGCTCATCTTGGCCAAGAGATTTTTAAACTCAGAAAGTTTTATCTGGTTAAATAAAGGGCAAATAAAAAATGTATGAACGGAGCATTGTACAGTTCATCTGAAGACCTTTTAATTTCTGTCTGTCACTGACTTGGCAGGTTTTACGGAAGTGGCTAAATCAACTACACTTTCTTTGTACGAGTGAGCAGTAGGCAACTGACTAAAGAGGTGTTAGCAAACCTACACCCTCTGACCAAGATCAGACTGGCGAGACTGTGTCCGTGAGATCCACGTAGTCCCTTAATAAACGAATAATTGACGTATGGGATACCCAGAATAATCAAAAATCTAAATTTAATCATAATCAATATTTATGATCATTTTCTAATCAGATTTCTAAATCCGATCTAAATTTGATAATCATTTGAAATTTGAGTCAGATTAAGCACAGAGCTAAAGTAAAATTGAAACTAAATTCAACAAATTAAGTGAACTTCAAAGAACGCTGAAAAGACATACACGCATTATACCTTCGCCCACACCATTGGATTCTGCCATGGGCCGATGGGTGGCCTTTACACTAGATAGTGTTACATTAAGCACCATCACTTCAAAAGAATTATGTTTGAAATTAGTCTTCTCAGTTATACTGAAGATATTACAATAAATTACAGCAACACCTCCATTTTGCCTTTCAGACGAGGCTCATATTTATAACAGTAATCTTGGGGTGTGGACTCATTTAAAGTAATGTAATTGTTTGGTTTTAGTCAGGTTTCTGTCAAACACAGCACATCTAGATTATGATCTCTAATCATATCATTTACAAAAAATGCTTTTGAAGAAAGGGATTGAATATTCAGCAACCCGAGCTTTTTCATTTGTTCATCTGAATTATATCTGTTTTTTATTTGTTGAACATCAATTACATTTTTACCCTTAAATGGGTTTGTGAGTTTTTGTGCATTTACTAATTCGTGGAACAGACCCAGTCTCTATGTGATGATATCTAGATGAAAGAGTGTCTATATGACAGTCGGTTTAGCCAGTCTTTCTGCTTCCATACCCGAGCCCCAGTTAGTCAAGGTTCAACTCTAAGACTATGTGCCCTATCATACTCCCGGTGCAATGCAGCGCCAGGCGTGACGCCTACCATTTTCCCCGTTGTTAACCTAGCAAAAGTGGATTCGGACTCGCCCTAAGTGCACTTGCGCCTTGGACCATGAACTTAGATTGTTAAAATAGGGCCCTATGTGCCATATTACTAGAGAGAAGAGCAGCCCATGAGGGATGAAGACAATCTTTTCTCAACAGGTCAGGTCTGCCCCAAAAACTTTTTCCAAATGTCAAGTAAAGACGTGACATCGAGAATGACCAACTGAAAGGGAACATGTTTAAAAGCATTAATGCATGTATTATATTTATATTAATTTAAAAGCAAAATGTAATAGTACTCGTCAATTAATAGGATATAATAACTATATGAATATATTACATGAAACAAAATTAATTATAACTCAAATGATATAAATATAATAAATAATTAGCAGCAAAAGATGGACAATTTGGTCTCTAAAGTTTGTTTCACACTATAAACTTTCACACTTCACACTTTCACACTTTCACACTGCTTTGATTTGGAGTGAGAGATAAAGGGGGAGTGGCTTTATTGTATCAGATACATGTCACTGCACTGGTTAGTGAGTTTTGGTCTGCGATCTCTAACTCAGAATAAAACCTGCGCCAGAACAGGTTAAGCCTAGTTCACACTACATGATTTTAAGCCCGATTTAAGCCCGATTTGCAAATCGTTGAGCTCGCCGACAGGTCAGGGTGTTATCGCGTGCAAATCGCGGGGGATTAGCGAGCGATGAACGCTTGCCAATCTGTTAGTATGAAAGAGCCAACAACGCATCAAAGACCCTCGCAGACGCCTCGCAGACGCGTCGCCGAGCCTAGAAAAATATCTAGCATGCTAGATATCCAGAGCTGTCGCACAACTCAATCTCACTGATGTCATGAGCAACAGCCAATCACAGCAACGCATGAGTTTAGGTCACCGGGTAAATACGTGATTTTTGCCATCAGCTAAACATAAACATGCAGCTACATCTCCGATAGGCTATAAACATGCTGTACTCACCTCCAACTCTCTCTGTAGCACAGACCTGCTCTTCGCGTATGCAGATCCACTCTTTCCCCCATACTCTCTTATTTTTTCTTTTTTTGCGTTTTTTCTCAGAGCAAATCATCGCGCAAACAGTTTGCAGCACTAGTTTCTGTCTGACGTCCATATTCGCGTGTTGTGTTGTTCTTTGCTGTGTATTGGCGCGTTCTGTTTCGCGTCAAGATAGACATTAGACAGACAGATTTGTAGACAAGATAGAATCGTTGGGTGACAGAGTTGTTGTCAACTCGTGTAGTGCGTTACCTCCTGTTGCGGATCAATCATGCTGTGTCGTGTGGTGTGAACAACTCAACAACTTGAACACTCCTGATTTCTCAGAGAGCAAGTCATGTAGTGTGAACCGCACAGTTCAGCCCGACGTTTTAAAATCATGTAGTGTGAACTAGGCTTTAGTCATGTAGAGTAAGTTACCATGGTGATGATCACAACTAAAAAACAATCCACTTTCTTGAGCCTGAAAAGGCCAGAGTTTGCTCAAACTAATCTCGAACTTTACCTGTTAGCAACTGTAACAGGTTTTGTGCAACAGGCCACAGGATGTTTTTATTGTTGTTGTTTTACTAGAGACAAAGAATTGCCTTATACTGACAGCTAAATGACAAGTCAGAAAGTTACAACTCAAAAACAACCTCCACAAAACGTCCCAGAATTAAAGTTTATTTCACTATAAGTTTGCTTTATCTGAATCTCACAATTTATTTTGATAATTGAATCTGTAGAAACCTTTTACTCACAAAATCACACATTGTAAGTGAAATGGTCATTTTATTTGTTGTTATTGTAGAGAGTTATTGTACATACATCTGTTTATGTAATAACAGACTTTAACTAAAAAAATGAATAAAATAAGATAAAAAACCTGATCAAATTCAGGGAATTGTTTCATACATAAAAAATAACTGATTGTTGCTGTTTTTCTGCATTTGTTTCCAGTCTCTTTTAATTTAGGTATTTCTTTGAGAAAGCGTTCAATCAAAATAATTTTCAATAATATTCTTATTCTCCAACATATAAAACCCAAATCTTGTGGCATTTCACAGTAACACTAGTTTATTAGTTAACTAACTACACATTTACTTAATGGGAATCTAACAAAACATTTGCTCACTGTGACACAGAACAATGCTTTTTAATATGATTCACTAGATTATTTGATCGGGTGAAACTCTTCTCACACTGAGTACAGTGGTACGGCTTCTCTCCAGTATGAACTCGCTCATGTTCTTTCAGAGATCCAGACTGAGTGAAACTCTTCTCACACTGAGTACAGTGGTACGGCTTCTCTCCAGTATGAACGCGCTCATGTTCTTTCCGAGATCCAGACTGAGTGAAACTCTTGTCACAATATGAGCACTTGTAAGGTTTTTCTCCAGTATGAATTCTTTGGTGCTGTTTCAGTTCACCAGATCTAATAAAGCTCTTCCCACAGTCACAGCACACATGATCTCTCACTTCATTGTGTGATTTCTGGTGCAGTTTAAAACTGCCCAGCCATGAATAACTCTTTCCACAGAGAGAACAGACATAAGGCTTCTCATCTGAATGAACTTTTAGGTGATCTTTCAGTTTTGATGATGTAATGAACTTTTTACCACACTGATCACAGTTAAATGGTTTTTCTCCAGAGTGAATTCTCATGTGTGTCTTAAGGTCTCCTTTCTGTGTGAAACTCTTCTCACACTGAGTACAGTAGTACGGCTTCTCTCCAGTATGAAGTCGCTCGTGTGATTTCAGGTTTCCAGACTGAGTGAAACTCTTGTCACAATATGAGCACTTGTAAGGTTTTTCTCCAGTATGAATTCTTTGATGCTGTTTCAGATGCTCAGCTGTAGTAAAGCTCTTCCCACAGTCAAAGCACATATAATCTCTCACTTCATTGTGTGTTTTCTGGTGCTTTTTAAAACATTCCAGCCGTGAAAAACTCTTTCCACAGAGAGAACACGCGTAAGGCTTCTCATCTGAATGAACTTTCAGGTGTTTTTTTAGATTTGATGATGAAATAAAATCTTTACCACACTGATCACAGTTAAATGTTTTCTCTCCAGAGTGAATGTGCAGATGATAACTGAGAGTTGATGCTTGAGAAAAACTCTTTCCACACTGAGTGCATGTATACGGTTTCTCTCCAGTGTGAATTCTCATGTGTGTGTTAAGGTGTCCTTTTCGTGTGTAACTCTTTCCACACTGAGTGCAGGTGTGCGTCTTTTTGGCTTTTGTTCTTTGAATTTTAAAGTTACAATGTTCCTCCTCCTCTTCATTCAGCTCTTGTCTTTGCTCTTTCACTCTCACCTGGTCTAAAATACACATCAAGTTAGAATCAGTTCAAGTGAACCATTATTTATTAAAAGAAAGCAACAGATCAAATCTTTCACTTTTTGTTCCGTCATTCACTTGTTAATATAGTCAAAATATGTTTGACAACTGCTATACAAGGTTATGATAATTTGGATGTATTTCTACATCATTTATCACCCATATACTGATTATTAATTCACATCTACCAAAGCAGTCAACAATGAAGAATCAAGAATGGACACCAACCTGTTTGTTCCTCAGTATCTTCATGTTTTATTCTGGATGGTTCTGGATCACTCATGTCTTCAATCTCCTCTTTAATAAACTCCATCTTTAACAGTCACACAGATTTCAGCTGCTACTCCTGGAGTTTGTCCTTCTCTTGTAGGATGATGGGAATATTCCCAGTATTTATTGGTGAATTGTTGTGGGAGGGGCTTCACTGCAGGTGTGAACTGTGATCACTGTGTTTTTATCCAATCTGCATTTAAAAAGTACAGGGTCATCATGTTTAACTAAGCTGCTGAAAAGCCTCTTTGTCTCCAAAAGTTCCCTGTTTTTAGCTCATTCATTATGGTGATGTCTGAGATCTTCTGTAAATTGGCACATTAAATCGTTTTATTGGAGTCAACAGGCTGAAACAAACTACAGCATCATCACCTTTAACTTCAGTTCTTGTCTTTGCTCTTTCACTTCCATCGGGTCTGAAACATTAAAACATATTCAGTTGTTAGAATGAGTTCTGGAGGATAAATGTGAATTTTCAAGTGAACCCTTTTAATAACAGAAAACAAGTGAGATCTGTTGATCAAATATCACATTTTTGTTGTACTAAAGGATAGTTTTGTCAATCTTGTTAATAGTCAAATTGTGAGTGACAACTGCTGTACAAGATTATGATCTAAGTGCATTCATGTAATATATTCCTAGATTAATTGCTTATTTTTGGTGTGAGAGACCCGGGTTCGAATCCACTGTGAGACACCAATGTGTCCCTGAGCAAGACACTTAACCCCTAGTTGCTCCAGAGGCGTGCGACTTCTGACCTATATAGCAATTGTAAGTCGCTTTGGATAAAGGCGCCAGCTAAATGAATAAATGTAAAACTAAAGACGCCTCAAATATCCTGTCGGATACTCAATGAACTTAATTTAAGTGCCTAAAAGCTCTTTCTCCTATAGTAGGGTTACTGGTGGAGCATTGGCAATCTTTGCGGTTCTGTGAGGCCAGAATAAGATTATTATCATCCTATTATTGTTACATTCACATTTAATAATTTAGCAGATGCTTTTATCCAAAGCGACTTACAAATGAGGAGAGCAAGTATGTAAGTGCTGTGACCCTTCCCAGTTTAGTCTGACGCAGTATACGTTAATTATTTCATTTTTTTAAACAGATATAAAGTAGATGAGAAAGGTCTACTGACCATTGTCAGCAGTGTAGCGGCATAATGTATGAAGCACAGCTCACACAGGAGTGAGTTAGGGTTAGGTTTTCGGGTTAGGTTAGGTTGGGGGTTAGGTTAGGTTGGGGGTTAGGGGTTAGGGTTGAAAGTGAAACACACTTTCAAGCAGCTTTCTGTTGGTCAAATCCAGCCAATTCCAGTGACCAACTTGGTCCCATAGTGAAATTTTTGACCACACACAAAATTGCAGATTGTGTGGATTCTTATTGAAATGACTGGAATTCACCAGTGATATTTACAGAACAACAGATAATTTTACTGCACCTTAACTGTTATAATCTCTCCCCTTGACAAAAGAGATCAGAGTTGATAAAAGGAACTACTCTGATAAACTGAAAAACCAGTTTTCATCTAACGACCCATCATCAGTCTGGAATGGCCTGAGGAACATCACCAACTACAAGTCACCATCCCCTCGATCTGTGGACAATCAACACCTGGCTGACGATTTAAATTCATTTTACTGCCGGTTTGAAAAGCCCTCATTCACACCACACACCCGGTCTGATCTGCACTTCACACTTTCACCATCACCTCCTGCACTCCAATTATCACTCCCCCCTCCTGCCATCCAACCTGAGCTTAAGGTCTGTGTGGAGGACGTGAGCCTAGTCTTCAAAAAACAGAAGACTAGGAAAGCCTCAGGCCCAGACGGCATCTCATCTGCTTGTTTAAAAGCCTGCGCTGACCAACTGGCCCCGGTCTTCACGCAGATCTTCAACAGAAAATTCTCCAAAGAAGTGTATAACATCAACCAGTTGTGGAACTGATGTATTTACATCCGACAAGAATAGCAGAATATCGTCTGCATAAAGTGAAATCTTGTGTTGTCTGTCACTTATTGAATCCCCTCTAATCAATTAATCATATCTTATCGCTTCTGCCAAGGGTTCAACAACGGCAAGGGCAAACAATAATGGCGAAAGTGGGAAGCCCTGCCTGTTACCCTTACTCAAAAGAAATGTATTAGATCTGATGCTATTAGTGATGACGGCAGATGAAGGTTTATTATAGAGCAGCTGCACCCCCCTCAAGAACTTGTCCCCAAACCCAAATTTCTGCAAAGTATAAAATAAGTAGGGCCACTCAACACGATCAAATGCCTTTTCGGCATCTAATTAAATAACTAAAGTGTCAAGTTTTTTGATTCTGTGAGATATTAATTATGTTTAAAAGCCGTCTGACATTGTGGCTAGAACTCCTTCCTTTAATGAAACCAGTCTGGTCCTCACAGACTAATATTGGCAATTCTTGCTCTAATCTAAGTGCAAGTATTTTGGATAACAGTTTCAAATCAGAATTGAGTAGTGCTATCGGCCTGTAAGATCCACGGTCCTCTGGATCTTTCCCTTTTTTTAAATCAATGAGATATCAGCCTCTCTTAGTGAATCGGGCAACAATCCTATTTCAAAAGAGTGGTTTAACATCTCAAGAAGGGGATCCAGCAGGACATAATGGAATTCCTTATATAATTCAGAACTTATGCCATCCGGGCCCGATGCTTTACCGGGTGGAGACTTTGAAGTGCTCGCATAGCCTCACCTCTACTAACTGGGGCATCAAGAAGGTCCCTATAAGCTTGTGGGAGAGTTTTCAAGGGCAAATTGTTGAAAAAGGAATACATTCGTTCTGCACCATCAACACATTGCTCAGATTTATATAAATCCGAATAAAATTCCCTAAACACATCATTAATTGAAGGATTATCAAAATGTTGTTTGCCAGATGTGTCCGACACAGAGGTAATTAATTGTTGTTTTACCCTAATTTTAGTCAACTGAGCAATATATTTACTGGGTTTGTTACCATTCTCATACAATTTCTGCTTAGAAAAAAAAAAAAATGTAGTAGCTTTTTGTGTTAACAACAAATCCAAAGAGGTCCTAAGGTTAGATATTCTTTCAAGTATTTTAGAATCTGATGTTGCATTAAATTCCTTTTTAGCATTATCAAGTTCAGTTTCAAGAAGTTTCTGCTTTGCCAATTGTCTGTGTCGCATGCTAGATGAGTATGAAATAGTCAGCCCTCTAATATATTGTAACGATGTTCGGTTCAGTATCGTGGGGATGGAAGAAGACAGAGGTCGGTGTGACTGGGTCTGGTACACTTTATTTAGAAAAGTAAACAAAACGGCTAGAGAAAGTTGCGCGGCAGCGCCTTCACCATAGGTCAACTATAGCACTCAGAAAAGGAAATAGTCCATAAGAAATGTTGTTTCGCTCAGTCCGTTTGTGCACCAGATCCCAGTCCTTCTCTCTCCCCCAGCTCTCGCACCCGACTGGCTTTTATCTGGTCTCCCCACGCCAATCACTGTAATCAGAAACAGGTGTTCGTCATTTTGCACTTGACCCACTTACTTACCGCTCGGCTCCGCCCCCGCTCTCCTGCTGCAGACCTCGCTGAACCACGCCCCCACTACATACCCCCACCGCCCGACTCAGGCCGGGGAGCCATCCGGACTGCAGCCCCCCCCCCCCTCCTCCTGGAAAGGAAGTCGGCCACAGCCATCTGTACACCCGGCCTGTGGACCAATTTAAAAGGTTGTAACGCTAGATACCAACGGGTGATCCGCGCGTTGGTATCCTTCATGCGGTGGAGCCATTGCAGGGGAGCATGGTCCGAACAGAGGGTGAACTCCCGTCCCAAGAGATAATAACGGAGGGTGAGAACGGCCCACCTGATGGCTAGGCATTCCTTTTCAATGGTGCTGTACTTAGTCTCCCTTTTCGATAGCTTTCGACTAATGTACAGCACCGGCCGCTCTCCACCCTCCATCTCCTGGAACAGGACTGCGCCCAACACCCTGTCCGACGTGTCAGTCTGCAGAATAAAAGGGAGAGAAAAGTTAGGAGCCTGTAAGAGCGGTCCGCCACATAGAGCAGCCTTTATCTGGGTAAAGGCCTGCTGACACTGCTCCGTCCACTGGACGGTATCTGGTGCCTCCTTTTTAGTTAGATCAGTCAGCGGGCTAGCGAGGTCCGAATAATTAGGCACAAACCTTCTATAATATCCCGCCAGCCCCAAGAACTGTCTAACCTCCTTTTTGGTCTTAGGTCTTGGACAGGTCGCAACTGCTGCCGTCTTATCAATTTGGGGACGCACCTGTCCATGAACCAAGTGGAAACCCAGATACCTGACTTCCACACGCCCAATTGCACACTTCTATGGGTTAGCCGTGAGCCCAGCCCCTCGCAGCGCTCTGAGGACAGCCCGCAAATGCTGCATATGGCGCTTCCAATCGTTACTATAGATGATGATATCATCCAAGTAGGCAGCGGCATATGCAGCATGCGGCCGGAGAATTCTGTCCATCATGCGCTGAAAGGTTGCCTGAGCCCCGAACAAGCCGAAAGGAAGGGTGACAAATTGGTGTAATCCAAACGGCGTGGTGAAAGCTGTTTTTTCTTTAGACATTGGAGTTAGGGGGATCTGCCAATATCCTTTCGTTAAATCCAGTGTCGAATAACAACGAGTAGTACCCAGCCGATCAAGTAGCTCATCAACCCGAGGCATTGGATACGCGTCGAATTTCGACACGGCATTCACCTTGCGATAATCCACACAGAACCGAATCGAGTCGTCCGTTTTAGGTACTAAAACTATCGGGCTAGCCCAGTGAATGTTGGATTCCTCTATTACCCCCATGTCCAGCATCGCCTCTAGTTCCTCCTGAACCACTTTCTTTTTATGTTCAGGCAAACGATATGGCCGGCTGCGCACTACCACGCCCAGATCCGTCTCAATGTGGTGCTGCTGAATGAGATTCGTTCGGCCAGGTAGGGGCGAAAACATGTCAGCAAATTCGGCTTGTAAACTACGTATATCAGTGATCTGGATTTGCGAGAGGTGGTCTCCTCCAAGTGCCAGAGCGAGAGATTGTGATTTTGAGCTCGTCTCTGGACTGAGATCCTCCTCCCACTCACCACCGATACCAACATCACTGATTCCACCTCATTCCACTTTTTTAACAGATTAAGGTGATAAATTTGACGTGATCCACCCCTATCTGTACGAATAACCTCATAATTGAGATCTCCAACTCGCCGTGTAACCTCAAATGGTCCTTGCCACTTTGCGAGTAATTTAGAACTGGACGTGGGAAGTAATACAAGTACCTTATCTCCCTGTGCAAATTCTCGCAGCCTAGTCCCCCTGTTGTACAGCCGACTTTGCTTTTCCTGGGCTTGTAACAAATTTTCCATAGAGAGCCGCCCCAACGTGTGGAGTTTTGTTCTCAGGTCCATGACATACTGAATTTCGTTTCTGCTATTCGAAGGTCCGTCCTCCCAAGTTTCTCTAAAGACGTCCAGCACACCACGGGGCTGACGCCCATAGAGAAGCTTGAAGGGGGAAAACCCTGTGGAGGCTTGGGGGACCTCGCGTACAGCGAACAATAGGGGTTCTAGCCATTTATCCCAATTTCTGGCGTCTTCCTGAACGAACTTCCGAATCATGGATTTCAACGTGCGATTAAATCGTTCCACCAGTCCGTCTGTTTGTGGATGATAGACGCTGGTGCGAATCGATTTAATGCCCAGTAATTCGTAAAGCTCGCGAATTGTACGTGATATAAACGCCGTGCCTTGATCGGTGAGAATCTCTTTCGGGGTTCCCACCCGGGAGATTAACTGAAACAGTGCACTCGCCACGCTCTTCACGGAAATAGTACGAAGTGGCACTGCTTCTGGGTATCGCGTTGCATAATCCACTAGGACTAAAGCAAAGCGATGCCCTCGTGCAGATCGCTCCAATGGCCCGATGAGGTCCATACCAATTCTTTCGAAGGGGACCCCTATTAAAGGAAGAGGGCACAAAGGTGCTTTTGGGTTGGCCGGCGGATTCACCAGCTGACATTCACGACAAGAGGCGCACCACTTGCGCACATTCTCGTGGATGCCCGGCCAAAAAAAACGGGTCATTAGACGATCAAGTGTAGCTGCCTGCCCTAAATGCCCAGCCATTGGATTACAATGAGCCGCCTGGAAAAGCATTTCCCGGCGGCTTTTTGGAACTAATAACTGTGTTGCATCTTGCTTTGACTGGGTGTCTTGGGTCACCCGATACAACTTATCTTTTATGATCGCAAAATAAGGATAAGAAAGGGGTCGGTCCGGGTGAAGAGGCTGTCCGTCGATTGTGCGGACCTAATCAAATGCATTTTTCAGCGTTTCATCTCGGGACTGTTCCAGAGGAAAATCATCGCGCTCTGAATGATCTGTCCTTTCAATCACGCTCCGTTCCTCCGAAACGGGCTCCGATGGTCCCGGAACAGCCTCTCCCACCTGAGCAACCGCCTTCCTCCCTTGCCTCTTTTTTATCCCAGAAGCACCCGCACATAAATGTCCCAATAAAGTTTTAAACCCTGGCCAATTGGTCCCCAAAATCAGCGGATGCCGGAAATGCTGACTAACCGCCACCTCCACACTATGTTTTTGTCCCCTGAATTGGATAATGACTGGTATTAACGGGTATTCCATCACCTTCCCGTGCACATACCTCACCTTAACCGCGCGGCTCTTATCCAATGCCTCGGACTGCATCAGGCTTTGATGAATCGAGGTTTGGTTACAACCTGAATCCACCAAAGCCTGATAGGTACCCCCCTTTATACTCACAGGTATTTGGTACAATCCGCTATGACCGGGGGCAGCCTGTGGTGTGTCGGGGACCCCTGACCAGTGTCCCTACCTCCATCACCGGACACTGGTCGAGGAAATGCCCAGGGTCCCCGTAACGCCAACAGGCCGGCCCAAGTGGGTCAAGCCGGTTGGGTCCCAAGTGGGCCCAAGTGGGTCAAGCGGTTGGCGTGGGGAGAGCGAAAATGCCGGTGCGGGTACGCCGCCGGACGGGGAAATGACCCTTCGAGGGGGCGCCCTGGGACCCGTACTGGACTCCGTTGTGTTCCCAGACCTCCATCTCGGCGCTGGTCGGGGCGGAGCCGTTCCTCGGTACCTGGGTGCAGGGACAGGAGGAGAGGAAGATGAAGAAGAAGAGAGAGAGGATGATGGCAGGCTTTCACCGACCCCTGGACACGCCACCAGCTAGTCCTCCGCCAATTGGATGGCCTGATTCAGCGACGTCGGGCGGTGGCACTGGACCCACTGCGCAGTCTTTTTGGGCAGCCTTGCCACGAACTGCTCCAGTACCACCTGATCGATCACTCCCTCGACGTCGCGTCCTCCGGCCATCAGCCACTTGCGGCACGCGTCCCGGAGCTGTTGCGCGAAGACGAAGGGTCGGCCAGACTCCCCGAGTTCTAACGACCGGAACTGTTGTCTGCTTTCCTCAGGGGTCCGACCGACCCGCTGGAGAATGGCGCGCCTTAGGTCCTGATAAACCAGGAGGTTCTGGACTGGCAGTTGTTGTGCGGCGATCTGCGCTTCCCCGGACAGCAGAGGAATCAGCGCACTGGCCAGTCCATTAGGGGCCAGCCCCCAGCCTCGGCCATCTTCTCCAACAAGTCGAGGAATGCCTCCGGATCGTCGTGAGGTCCGATCTTTTGTAACGGTATAGATACGGCCGAGGCCGAAGCTGGTGTTGATGGGGCGCCCCCGACCCTCCCGGTCCATCCAGCTCCGGAACAGCTCGCGGTCCTCTTGTTGGGCCCTGAGGAGCCTCTCGAATCGTCGTTCCTGCTCCTCTTTGACATCCAACAGGGCCCGGTGTTGTTCCTGATGGAGTCCCGCGAGCGCGTGGATGATGTCCTCAAGTGGCGACGGAGTAGATCTGCCGGTGGCTCCTTCTTCCATACCGGGTTTCGGCACCAGTGTAACGATGTTCGGTTCAGTATCGTGGGGATGGAAGAAGACAGAGGTCGGTGTGACTGGGTCTGGTACACTTTATTTTAAAAAGTAAACAAAACGGCAAGAGAAAGTTGCGCGGCAGCGTCTTCACCATAGGTCAACTATAGCACTCAGAAAAGGAAATAGTCCATAAGAAATGTTTTTTTCGCTCAGTCTGTTTGTGCACCAGATCCCAGTCCTTCTCTCTCCCCCAGCTCTCGCACCCGACTGGCTTTTATCTGGTCTCCCCACGCCAATCACTGTAATCAGAAACAGCTGTTCGTCATTTTGCACTTGACCCACTTACTTACCGCTCGGCTCCGCCCCCGCTCTCCTGCTGCAGACCTCGCTGAACCACGCCCCCACTACATATATGCTTTGCAAGTTTCCCATACTAAAGACACAATACAATACAAAACAATTTTATTTGTATAGCACATTTAAAAACAACTGATGTTGACCAAAGTGCTTAACAAGGCCAAGAGACATAAAATACAAGTACAATGTGAAGACACACACATCAAGATATATTAAAAGCTATTGAAAAGAAATGAGTTTTCAAAGAAAATTTAAAAATTGACAGTGTTTGGGCAGATCTGATGTGACCCGGTAAGCTAGTCCATAACCTAGGTCCGAAGGCTGCAAAGGCGCGATCACCCCTATTTTTTAGTCTGGTTTGAGGGACAGATGGTAAGTTAGAGTCCCCCGATCTGAGTGATCTTGACTGTGTGATTGGGCGAAGTCATTCAGATAGGTACTGTGGAGACTGGTTCTGTAATGACTTAAAAACAAATAAGAGAACTTTGAAATCAATTCTGAATTCAACCGGTAGCCAGTGAAGCAAGATCAGCACTGGTGTAATGTGTTCAAATTTACGCTACCCTTTGAGAAGGCGTGCAGCTGCAGTTTGGACTAATTGTAAGCGAGTGATGCATTTCTGAGGGGCACCAATATATAAAGAATTACAATAGTCCAATCTGGATGTTACAAATGCATGTATGGCAATCTCAAAGTGCTTAGCAGACAAGAAGGGCTTAATCTTGGCTAAAAGACGGAGGTGAAAGAAACAGGACTTAACCACAGCACTTATCTGCTTATCAAATTTAAGGTTGTTATTAAACCAGACCCCCAAATTCCGAACACAGGTGGTGCTATATGGTAACAACGTTTGTAGATCAAAATCATGAGTACTACGGTCATTGGGGCCAAACAAGATAATTTCAGTTTTGCTCTCATTGAGACTCAAGAAGTTACTGGAAAGCCAGAGTTTCAGTTCATCCAGACAGTCCAATATTGGCTTTAAAGCAAGCTTGTCATCACGCTTCAAAGGCAAGTACATTAGAGTGTCATCGGCATACAGATGGAAGGAAACCCCATGTCTAGATAAAATAGAACCCAAGGGGAGCATGTATAGATTAAACAGTTCCGGGCCAAGAATAAAACCCTGAGGAACGCCAGGCCCCAGTTACATTTCTGAAGAACACTGTTGCCCAATACGGACAGAGTAAGTCCTATTAGATAAGTACGAGCGGAACCATTGTAGCTCTGTACCCCGAAAACCCATACACGCTTCAAGACGAGAAATTAAAATATTGTGATCGACCAGGTCAAAAGCAGAGCTAAGATCTAACAAGACCAAAGCCAGAGATTGCCCGGTATCAGTGGTCAGCAATATATCATTCATGACTCTTAAATGTGCAGATTCCGTACTGTGGCGAGATTTAAAACCAGACTGAAATTTCTCATAAATCTGACTATCATTCAAGAAAGACTGGAGTTGACTCAAAACCACTTTTACAAGAATTTTTGAGATAAAGGGTAAATTTGAAATTGGGCGGAAGTTACTCAGAATTGTCGAATCCAAACTAGACCTATTAAGCTTAGGAAAAGCTGAAGCATGTTTCAGGCTGTTGGGAACAACCCCGGTGTGAAGACATTTGTTGATATTCGACAACAAGTCAGGACCGATAGCATTAAATACCTGCTTAAAAAATATAGTGGGAATCACATCCTGAAAACAACTAGTAGGTATTAAAATTGTAACAATCTCATTTATAGAGTCAAAGGAGACAGGCTCAAAGACAGACCATATGGAAGAACATTCGGGGACTCCAAGTGGCATACAGGCTGACAAAGGCATTTGAGATCTAATCAGTGAGATCTTCTCATTAAAATATATGGCGGATTCCTCACAGGGAGAGGGCGACATCTCTGGGAACTGATTAGAAGGGGGATTTAGAGCAGAATCAATTATTGAAAATAAAACATTGGGCCTATTACTGTTAAGTCGAATCAGCTCAGAAAAGTAGTTACATTTAGCAGCTTTAGCAGCTCGCTGGAAAGGAGAGAGGGAATCCTTTAAAATTTCATAGGAAACATGTAGTCTGTGCTTGTTCCCTAGGAGGAGCAACAGAATTTAAGGCATTAGAACAAATATAATTAAACAAATTCAAGTGATTATCAGCATCTAAGGAACTTAAAGACGGAACCATGTCTAGATTCTCATGTAAACTGGAATATAATGCCACAAGTCCTTCTTTGAACAGTCATTAAAAATTTGAGTTATCCATGAGCAAGTATGATGCTTATGTGTAGTATCATTAAAAGGTAGAGAGAACAGAATCGGAAAATGATCTGACATGCCAGTATTACTGATGCTAATGTCTGATACAAGTAAACCACATGACAAAATTAAATCTAAAGTATGTCCCTGAATATGAGTGTGGCCAGACACCCACTGATCCAAGTCAAAAGAGGCAGTAAGATTTAGAAACTCTTTGGAGAGTGGCTTAGAGTCACAGCACACATGAATGTTGAAATCACCCAAAATAAAAATTCTATCATATCTAGTAACAAGATCCCCCACAAACTCTGTAAACTCGTTTAAAAAAATTCGGCTGAGGCGGACGATAAACCAAGGCAAAAACCAGTGAGTTAGTTGATGTGGGCTGCACCAATTGCACTTCGAAGGTGCGGCAAGTGCTAGTTATTAGACTGCGGCAGGGATAATATTTTTTAAACACTGACGCTAGTCCCCCACCACGGCCAGAAAGCCGTGGTGAATTAAAGAAAAGGCAATCCTGTGGAACTAGTTCAGTGAATGGACTTAACTCATCAGGCTTAATCCATGTCTCAGTAATACATAAGATATCCAAATCCTGCGTCGTGAAGAAATTGATTATTAAAAATGTCTTGTTTACTACTGACCGGGCGTTGATCAAAGCCACCTTAAGTGGCGGTGCAGCTTCCACCAGCTGTGTTGTACGCATTAGCGAGCGAAGATTGAGAAGATTCACTCCATGACGTCGAAAGCTGGGGGAGACGATGCGCAATTCCACCCCACTTGCCACGCTTCCTCCGACGCCCTCGCCTACAAGGAAGATCAGCGGGATACCAGCGCAGTTGTGCAGGAAGGTGCTGGTGCGCAGGTGGTGGAAATCGGCAATATTCATCAACATCACTCTTGATTGAATCGATAGTTATGCGGATATTTAGTAATGTTTGACGATCATACACAAATGACATATTGCAGTCCGAAGTCAGTAGGGACAAACATAAAAACAAACATAAAATCATAAAAAGACGGGCTAATTGAGTCAGTAGAGTTAATTGAAAGAAATATTTTGAGCTCTGTATAAAAAAAAGAGAGAAAAGCCGTATCCTTAAGTAAGCTAGTGTTAAACGCCATCTTTTCGTTGTGGGACTCCCTGAACTAATATATCTAAATATACAGCAGCATGATCTGATACTAAAATATTACCCAACTCACAGCCAGCGACCGATTGCAAAAACAGCTTATTAATGAGAAAATAGTCAATTATTGTGTGACATTTGTGTGTGGCAGAATAGAAGGTAAAGTCCCTTTTTGTGACGGTTTAATGTTCGCCAAGCATCCAAATAGTCTAGTTCTTCACAGATAGCTACTAATGCCTTTGACTGCTTAGTATGAGAGGGATTTCAAACAGGCCATTTGTCCATCAAAGAGTTCATCAGGCAGTTAAAATCCCCTCCAATTATAAGTGTTTCAGAGGGATATACAGAGAATTTAGCAAGGGTTGACGTGAGAAATTCAGGGGAAAAGTTTGGAGGAAAATATACATTTAGCAACGACACCTCTTCCCCATAGAGAACCCCATTAAGATAAACGTATCTACCAAATCGGTCACTCATTACAACATTAAAGGGGATGTTCTCATTAATAAGTATAGCAACCCATCTACTACTAGTTGTGAATGATGAAAAAAAGATTTGGCCAATCCAGTTGTGTTTTAACTTTAAATGTGCCTCATCATCCAGATGTGTTTCCTGTAGTAGAGCAATATCTACCCTTTCCTTAACAAGAATAGACATTACCCACCTCAATTTCAGTGTTCCATGCAAACCCCTAACATTCCAAGTACATATTCTTAGTTTACTACCCAACATTAATTTATAGAGCAAGTATTAATTAATAGAGCAAATACAAAGATATGGAACTGCACCTCCCTTTTTATAAAGTAGCAGATTAAGTACTCAAATGAAAAAGAGCCTGCCCAAGCTTCAACAGTGAACATTATAACAAATAGTATTAAAAAAACAAAACAAAAAAAAACAAACAATGAACAATACCTTTACAAGGGGTATTTCCCCCATAACAAGGGGAACGATGTGCAACAATAAAGCGCTGTTCAGCGCAAAAGGCTCTTGCTGTGCTACGATGGTAACTCGGAGTTTAGCTGGATAAAGCATGACATACTGAGCTCCCATCTGCTGTAGCTTTTGCCGCGCCGCATAGAACTCCTTCCATTTGCGCTGAACAGCAGCGGAAAAATCCTAATAGAACGATATTTTACAGCCATTGTACATCAGATCTCCTTTTTGTGCCGCACATCTGCTGGCATCAACAAACCGCTGCTTATCCTGAAAGTTGTGGAAGTGAACAAAAAGCGGACAAGGCCAACCCCTGGCGTCAGCTTTCGGCATAGAAATGCGATGAGCTCTCTCTAGTTTAAGCATTCCCGACTTTGTTTCGATGTGGAGGAACTCTGGGATCCAAGGCTGAAGAAATGCGGTCGGATTAGTTCCTTCAGCATTTTCAGGAAGGCCAATGATGCGTAAATTTTTCCTCCGACCTCGATTTTCTATATCATCCAGGTGTTCGGCGAGTGACGAAACTCTGAGTGACTGAAGCCGCGCGTTCGCTGTATCGACTGACGACTCACCCTCAGCAATTCTGTTCTCGGCTTCATTAAATCTGCCCGCCGTTTGCTCAAGTTGTTGTGAAATTGCTTGAATAGTGTGCGCAAGTGACCCCAGCTTATCATCAATCACCTTTCTGATTTTCTCAGTCATCTCCTGTAGCTCCCTGGATAACGCTGGATCAATCTGGCCAACATCGTTGCTCGAGTGGGAATCCTCGCTAGCTGCGTCCGCAGGTAGATCCTTTTTCTCGAGTTTCTTCGCTGGTTTCGGCATTTTCACAAAAGAATCAGGCCAAAAAGTTTCTAATGACATAGTGCCTCAGGTTGCATTGTGCCTCAGGTTGCTAAAATCGATTAAATTACATACTCAACTGAACAAATGATGAATTCTATATTGAGTGAGGCAGGAGCAACAGCAAAAGCATCCACCTTTCATGCCGCCATCTTGGCCCCCCATTTAAGCTTTTCAAAGGCCAAAGTGTACATTACAGTCTTCAGTCTCACGGCATCCCAGATTTCAATATTTTACGATTCAAAATAGCTGAATCATTCTGAGATTTCGGTATAGAGATAAAAGTTAAGATCATAATTTTCAGGAATATTACAGCACAATGAGTGTATATTAGCACTGTTTGTTGTTGGTTTTTGGCATCTGATAGAGCTTTTGGATTTGGAAACAGTGACGTCAGACTTAAGCTTAACAAGTTAAGTGAAGATGCACATTTTTAATTTGGGTAATCAAAATGTTAATGTCAATTTTCTTTTACATTGATTTATTACATGGAACATATGTGTTTGAGCAGATGTCTTTTCTTGTACAGCCTATTGTATATATATGGTTGATTATTCATGTAGCTTATGTATTATACATTTTATGTGTATTGTATTTATTGATATTAATCTACTAGCTTTTTCCCCCAAGTGCATGGAAGTGTATGTAATAAAATGGATCTAAAATATGTAATAAACAATTCTTATTTTGTATTTGGTTCAGTGTGTTTATTATAATAGAAGTTAATGGTCCCATTAGTAATAATACCATAGTAACAATACAATTTTTTCCTGGAGGCACCCAAAACGGTTTCACACAGTGCCTTATATAAGAGTTCCTCAGGAAACCTGTGTGGTTCCTCAGAGAACCGTCCCTTTTTAAAGGGTGCCTAGAGGATCTACAGATGGTTCTGCCAGTGTGGCAAAGTGAAGAACCCCAAAAGGTTCCTCCAGGCATCTTTTATTTTTACAGTGTAGAAGGTAAATATAGAATTAAATAAGAGAATCTGGCTATTAAGATAATAGGCTACATGTTTGGTTTTTGAACTTTCATTATACAAATCAAATTACACACCAGTGCATGTTGTCAAAAAATGTTTGTCCTGTAAATATATAGCAAATTTCACCCAGCAACACAAATGAACCAGTTTATTGACAGAGGACAGACAATAAACACTCACACCTTCAGATTCACTGTCTTTCAGCTGAAGGATGCATTAGAAAAGACACATTAATTACCCTTCCATTAATTACATGAATAATCAAAAATCTAAATTAAATCATAATCAATATTTATGAATATTTTTTAAGAAACATGATCTAAATTTTATAATCATTTGAAATTGGAGTCAGATTAAGCGTAGAGCTAAGGTAAAATTGAAACTAAATTCTACAAATTAAGTGAACTTCACAGAACGCTGAAAATACATACACGCATTATACCTTCGCCCACACTGTTGGATTCTGTCTTTGGGCCGATGGGGGGCCTTTACTAGATAGTGTTACATTAAGCACCAACACTTCAAAAGAATTATATTTGAAACAAGACTTCTCAGTAATACTGAAGATATTATAAGAATTATAAGAAATAGAAGATACTATAAATTACAGCAAAACCTTTGCCTTTCAGACTGTCATGTTTCAATGTGTTTAAGTTCTGTTTTGTGATCTGGTTTACCCCTGTCTTTGTGATTTTGGTTCAGTCCTGTTAGTTTTCCCACTCCTCGTTTGTGTTCGGTTTCTTCACCTGTGTTCTTCAGTTAATTATCCCATTAGTCCCAGTTCTTTTAAGCCCTGTGTTTTCCCTCAGTGTTGGTTGGTCGTCATCCGTGTATGGTTGTGTGTGTTTTGAAGTCCTGGAGAGTTTCCTCTGTTTCTGTCTGTGCCTGTAAGTTGACTTTCAGAAAGAGCTTTATTGCCAAGTGTGCTTGCACACACAAGGAATTTGTTTTGGTATTGAGGCTTCCAGTGGACATATACAAATACAAATACAACATGAAACATAATACTACAAATTATAAGAATAAAAATATAAATATATGAGAATAAAACTATCACAGTTGGGTTTAGTCAGAATAGACAATTTCAGATTTACAGATTATGAACCTATTTACAGTGTTTTGAATATTATAAATAAATAAATCTACATTGTAAATAAATAAACTATACTTCAGTTCCCGTGTCCTCGTCTTCAGCTACCTGCACTCAACCTGACAGAACGACCAACCCAGACAAGATGGATTTGGCTGGCCATGACCTGACGAATTACCTCATCAGGATCCTGATGGAGAGAGGTCTCCGCATCACCATCACCCCGGTGATGGCTCCAACCATCTTCGCCATGCCATCCATCCTCATCCATGATGTGCTGGTCCCGTCCAGTTCCGAGTCCCATGATGTGCTGGTCCCGTCCAGTCCTGCGCCAGAGCCCACTGATCCTGCACCAGATGCGCCAGAGCCCACTGATCCTGCACCAGATGCACCAGAGCCCACTGATCCTGCACCAGAGCCCACTGATCCTGCACCAGAGCCCACTGATCCTGCACCAGAGCCCACTGATCCTGCACCAGAGCCCACTGATCCTGCACCAGAGCCCACTGATCCTGCACCAGAGCCCACTGATCCTGCACCAGAGCCCACTGATCCTGCACCAGAGCCCACTGATCCTGCACCAGAGCCCACTGATCCTGCACCAGAGCCCACTGATCCTGCACCAGAGCCCACTGATCCTGCACCAGAGCCCACTGATCCTTCGCCAGTCCTGTCCAGCCCAGAGTTTCCTTTGCCGCTGGTCCTGCTTAGCTCAAAACCCTCTTCACCACTGGTCCTGGCCAGCCCAAGACCCTATTTGTTGCCGGATCCCCCCTTTCCTGTCAATTTCCCAATTCAAATTTTGGGGGGGGGGGGCGCCCACCCAAAGGGTCCTCACCGCCAGGGCCACCCGAAGGGTCAGCTCCACCCTGGACAACCGAGGGTCCGACAGCTCCGCCCTGGACGCCCGAGGGTCCGACAGCTCCGCCCTGGACTCCCCGAGGGTCCGACAGCTCCGCCCTGGACGCCCAAGGGTCCGACAGCTCCGCCCTGGACGCCCAAGGGTCCGACAGCTCCGCCCTGGCCACGCCCACAGCCTGCTCCGCCCTGGCCACGCCCACAGCCTGCTCCGCCCTGGCCACGCCCACAGTCTGCTCCGCCCTGGCCACGCCAAGAGCCTGCTCCGCCGTGGCCACGCCCACAAGCTACCAGCTCCGCCCTGGAGGGTTCCCGCTCCTGTGCAACCGCGCCCTCGTCAGCCTCCAGGGCACCCACCCTCCCACCCCTTTGGATGTTATACGGCACGAGGACGCGCCTTCGGGGAGGGGGGAGGTACTGTCATGTTTCAATGTGTTTAAGTTCTGTTTTGTGATCTGGTTTACCCCTGTCTTTGTGATTTTGGTTCAGTCCTGTTACTTTTCCCGCTCCTCGTTTGTGTTCAGTTTCTTCACCTGTGTTCAGTTAATTATCCCATTAGTCCCAGTTCTTTTAAGCCCTGTGTTTTCCCTCAGTGTTGGTTGGTCGTCGTCCGTGTATGGTGTGTGTGTGTTTTGAAGTCCTGGAGAGTTTCCTTTGTTTCTGTCTGTGCCTCTAAGTTGACGTTGTAAATAAATCAACTATACTTCAGTTCCCGTGTCCTCGTCTTCAGCTACTTGCACTCAACCTGAAACAGAAGAGGCTCAGTCAAACACAGCACATCTAGGTTATGATCTCTAATGATATGAGGTAGTGGCTGGTACCCTAGACTACACTCAAATATAATTTTCCCTTAGGCGGAGACATACCTGGCAGTAAATCTATGGCACAGTCATAGGGACGGTGTGGAGGAAGAGAAGCAGCTCGGGACTTACTGAACACTTCCCTCAGGTCGAGATACTCCTGAGGCACGTTTGACGGGTTCACTGGTTCCTCCCGCAGCACAGAATGAGAGACAGACGAACAGGCAGACACAAGACATGAGGCATAACAATAAACACTCCATGCAGAGACAGAGTTTTGACCCCACTCTACCTTGGGTTTGTGCTCCACCAGCCATGGGTGTCCCAGTACCACGGGAACAAGAGGTGACTCGGTGAGCAGGAAGGAGGTCATTTCGGTGTGGTTGCCAGAGGTAGTCAGGGTGATGAGACCAGTAGAGTGAGTGATACCCGGGAGTTCTTGTTCATTAAGTGCGTTGACCATAGATGACGTGTTCCAGTGATGTGATGGGGATTTGAAGCTGTCGGGCCAACGAACAGTCCATCAAATTGCCCTCGGCTCCTTAATCCACCAGAGCCTGTATTGCCGACCAGTGGCGACGATGTGTTCGAACTGTTGATCCATCCGGCACAATTACTCACGAGCAGATGAACTCGCTGAACCAATCACTTGGTTCAGGTCGTTCTATCATGACTATAGTAATGAAGACAGAAGGTTTCAATAGCAAATAACACAAAGTATTCATTAAAGTAGAGATAAATAGAAGTAGATGCCGGTCAGAGTCGAGGTGGGCGAGTCAAACTCGGTAACGCAGGGACGCAATGGGCAGACCAAGAACAGCAATAGATCCACAAGGAAGCACAGGAAATAATCCACAGGAAATAATCCACAGGAATACCGGAGTGACGATCCAGAGAACAGCAAGGAACAACGGAGAGAATCTCTGGAGAGCCTCGACAACAATCTCACAAAGACAAGACGAGATAGCAAACAACATAGGACTACTCATTCAAAACAATTGGCACAGATCAACTCATCAGCCGCGCTAATGAGCGACGCCCATACATACACGCACACACACATAGCGAGGGCGAGTCAGTGAATCCATGAACCGTGACACATATCATTTACAATAAGTGCTTTTGAAGAAAGGGATTGAATATTCAGAAACTCAAACTTTATCATTTGTTCATCTGAATTTTGTTTCGCACTATAAAATGCTTTGATTTGGAGTGAGAGATAAAGGGGGGAGTGGCTTTATTGTATCAGATACATGTCACTGCACTGATTGAATAAAATAAAATAAAATAAAACCTGCTCCAGAACAGGTTAGCCGTGTAGCGCAAGTTATGGTGATGAACACAACTAATAACCAATCCACTTTGTTGAGCCCGAAAAAGCCAGAGTTTGCACAAACTAATCTCAAACTTTACCTGTTAGCAACTGAAACCAACTTTGTGCAACAGGCCACAGGAGGCTCTGTTGTTTTACTAGAGACAAAGAACTGCCTTACACTGACAGCTAAATGAGAAGTCAGAAAGTTACAACTTAAAAACAACTTCCACAAAACTAACATCTCAGAATTAAAGTTTATTTCACTATACATTTGCTTTATCTGAATCTCACAATTTATTTTAATCATTGGATCTGTAGAAACCTTTTAAATCACAGAATCACACATTGTCAGTGAAATTTTATTTGTTGTTATTGTACAGTTAGTGTGCATACATTTGTATATGTAATAACAGGCTTTATGTAACTTAAAAAAAAAAAAAAAAAAAAAAAAAAAAAAACCTGAACTAATTCAGGGAATTGTTTCATATATTAACAATAACTGATTATTGTTGTTTTTCTGCATTTCTTTCCAGTCTCTTTTCATTTTGGTATTTCATTAAACAAGCGTTCAATCAAAATAATTTTCAATAATATTTTTGTTCTCCAACATATAAAACGCAAATCTTGTGGCATTTCACAGTAACACTAGTTTATTAGTTAACTAACTACACATTTACTTTATGGGAATCTAACAAAACATTTGCTCACTGTGACACAGAACAATGCTTTTTAATATGATTAACTAGATTATTTGATTTGGTGAAACTCTTCTCACACTGAGTACAGTGGTACGGCTTCTCTCCAGTATGAACTCGCTCATGTTCTTTCAGAGATCCAGACTGAGTGAAACTCTTGTCACAATATGAGCACTTGTAAGGTTTTTCTCCAGTATGAATTCGTTGGTGCTCTTTCAGATGATCATATCTAGTAAAACTCTTCCCACAGTCAAAGCACACATGATCTCTCACTCCATTGTGTGTTTTCTGGTGCTGTTTAAACCTGCCCAGCCTTGAAAAACTCTTTCCACACTGAGTGCATGGATACGGTTTCTCTCCAGTATGAATTCTCATGTGTGTCTTAAGGTTTACTTTCCGTGTGAAACTCTTACCACACTGAGTACAGTAGTACGGCTTCTCTCCAGTATGAACTCGTTCGTGTGATTTCAGGTTTCCAGACTGAGTGAAATTCTTGTCACAATATGAGCACTTGTAAGGTTTTTCTCCAGTATGAATTCTTTGGTGCTGTTTCAGTTGGTCAGTTCTAGTAAAGCTCTTCCCACAGTCAAAGCACACATGATCTCTCACTTCATTATGTGTTTTCTTGTGATGACTAAAACTGTCCAGCCGTGAATAACTCTTTCCACAGAGAGAACACACATAAGGCTTCTCATCTGAATGAACTTTCAGGTTATCTTTTAGTTTTGATGATGAAATAAAATCTTTACCACACTGATCACAGTTAAATGTTTTTTCTCCAGAGTGAATAAGCAGATGATAACTGAGAGTTGATGAATGAGAAAAACTCTTTCCACACTGAGTGCATGTATATAGTTTCTCTCCAGTGTGAATTCTCATGTGTGTGTTAAGGTTTCCTTTGTGTGTGAAACTCTTTCCACACTGAGTGCAGGTGTGTGTCTTTTTGGCTTTTGTTCTTAGAATTGTAAAGTTACGATGTTCCTCCTCCTCTTCATTCAGTTCTTGTCTTTGCTCTTTCATTCTCACCTGGTCTAAAATACACATCAAGTTAGAATTATTTCAAGTGAACCTTTATTTATTAACAGAAAAGTACAGAGATCAGATCTTACACTTTTTGTTCTGCCATTCATTTGTTATTATAGTCAAAATATGTTTGACAACTGCTATATACAAGGTTATGATCCTTTGGATGTATTTCTACATCATTTATCACCCATATACTGCTTATTAATTCACATCAACCAAAGCAGTCAACAATGAAGAATCAAGAATGGACACCAACCTGTTTGTTCCTCAGTATCTTCATGTTTTATTCTGGATGGTTCTGGATCACTCATGTCTTCAATCTCTTCTTTAATAAACTCCATCTTTAACAGTCACACAGATTTCAGCTGCTACTCCTGGAGTTTGTCCTTCTCTTGTAGGATGATGGGAATATTCCCAGTATTTATTGGTGAATTGTTGTGGGAGGGGCTTCACTGCAGGTGTGAACTGTGATCACTGTGTTTTTATCCAATCTGCATTTAAAAAGTACAGGGTCATCATGTTTAACTGAGCTGCTTAAAAGCCTCTTTGTCTCCAAAAGTTCCCTGTTTTCAGCTCATTCATTATGGTGATGTCTGACATCTTCAGTAAATTGGCACATTAAATAGTTTTATTGGAGTCAACAGGCTGAAACAAACTACAGCATCATCACCTTTAACTTCAGTTCTTGTCTTTGCTCTTTCACTTCCATCGGGTCTGAAACATTAACACATATTCAGTCTTTAGAATGAGTTCTGGAGGATAAATGTTAATTTTCAAGTGAACCCTGATTTAATAACAGAAAACAAGTGAGATCTGTTTATCAAATATCATATTTTTGTCGTACCAAAGGTTAGTTTTGTCATCCTCTTAATAGTCAAAATGTGAATGACAACGGCTGTACAAGATTATGATCTAAGTGCATTTATGTAAATTTTACATAACTTTTATGATTGGTATCTAACAATATATAAATATATATATATAAACTAAGCCAAACAGTCTGTGATAATCATGCATTTGAACTAATTGAAACCATTCATAAAATCAGCCATGATTTTTTTGTGTACACTGTAAAATCTAAAAGTGCCTCAAATATCCTGTCTGGTACTCAATGAGCTCGAAAATGTAATTTAAGTGCCTCAAAGCTCTTTCTCCTATAGTAGGGTTACTGGTGGACCTTTGAAAATCTTTGCGTTTTTTGCTGGATTTTATGGGATCCTTTAAAGGAGGGATGGGCAACTCCGGTCCTCAAGGGCTACTGTACTGCAGAGTTTAGCTCCAACCCTAATTAAACACACCTGAACAAGCTAATCAATGTTTTCAGGATTACAAAAGAATAATTTGTCAGGGTTGGAGCTAAACTCTGCAGGACAGTGGCCCTCGAGGACCGGAGTAGCCCATCCCTGCTTTAAAGGAACACTGCACTGTTTTTTGAAATAGGGCTTATTCACCATCTCCCCTACATTCAGATAGATGGGCAAAAGCATTTTTGTCTCAGTGCATGAATTGTCCTGGTTTGGCAGCCCCGACGCTAGCTTAGCATAATGAATGGAATCCTATGTCCAGCTGACTTGAAGTAAGTAGGCCTAATGTTCATGTTTTTGCCCTTCGAAATACTATAATAGTTAAAAGACATAACTAAACATGAGACTATGTGTATTGTGATGCATTATTATTCTGCTAGATAAAAATGGATTATCATGCAGTAACTTACAATATTTGCTCGGAGCGTGTGTGTGACAGTGATTCATGCGCATGCATGTCAGTCCGCGCAGCATCGCACGTCAAGTTTGTAGAGAGCTTTATTCAGTCCATTTTAAATTCTGATATATTACCTAAGAAGAAGAAAAGCAACGAAATTGTCTGACATCCATGAGTGCATGTTCACAGAGGAAAACAACTGAAAAACAGCGCGGGTTGTTCTCTAAATACTCGACAACGACGGAATCCAACGGTGTGGGCAAAGTATAAGGCGTGTATTAAATTTTATGAAATATTCCGGAAAAAAAGTATAAACACGGCATAGATGGCAAGTTCAGCAGCTGGAATTAGCTGAGGTGAGATGGCTTACAGAGACCAGACAAACGGCTAGTGACAGCAGCGGCAATCAACCTGTCACTCAAGTGGCCACACCCTTGATTATGCAGCATTTTAAGGCTTAATATAATTGAAACGGATGAGTTATAAATAAATTCACCCCTCACAGTTGTCATGAAGGGCAAAATTAGCTGTATAGACCAAAACAACTTTTTGCACCAGGCTGTAAACATATTTTTTTTCTGCTGTAAAGTTGGGCATATTAACATGGGGGAGATACAGATTTGACTCACTTTTGCAGCCAGCCGATGAATTGCAGTTTATTTCACTTCCTTCTTGGCTTCAAGAGAGACCGGGAGGTTGCCGCTTGGTTGCGACGCTCGCTTTACGGCATTGCCTCGTGTAATGTGTATGCAGTAGTTTCAGCGAAGAGAGTGATTGCACTCAAGAGCTCCTGGTTTTGGTCATATACACCAATTTAAGGTTTGGTGAGGTAAATATAAATTCTCATACCAGTGAACAAAATGTTTTAATGTTATATTTGCGTATTACATACTGACTTCCTGCTCAGCTACTGTTCGGGCGCTCTCGTTTACTGCTCCACGCTTTGCTCTATCGCTTTTATATTTCTATATTTTATCTCCTTTTATCACCTAATTTTAACTTCAGCAAATCAGCACAGTGCTCAAACGCTTGGATTACTACAAAAAAAAGCAGAATTATTTTATTCGACCAGCCTCCCACTGAAAGCTTACATTCCGGGGAAGAGAAAACACAACTGCCTACATTCATAAGGATAAGAAAATGCCTCCTCTGGAATCTACTTGCTGCTCCAACTGCCACAGTCTTTTACAAAGTATTGTAATTCTTGAAACAAAGTTAATTGCGGGACCACCAAACCAGACGGAACACACAACAGAGCTTCGTCATGGACGCCCTCAGCATACAGCCGGTGAGTCCCATGAATCTAATGCTTCTCGACAGGCCATACTGAGTGTAGAGAAACAAGCCGGTCGACTTACTAATCGATGGCACAAACAGGGTGCGAGACCCAAAGGCACTCGAGACATCAGATTGTCACGAGCATCACATATTACTGCAGTAGCATCCTCTACCCCAGATACGGTTCTGACAAGGACTGCAAACACTGGTCTCCTACCACCGCCTATACATCTTGAGAACAGATTTGAAGTATGAATGAATGAGGAATCCCCAAATTTGATGAATGTGATCGAACACAGACTGAATCAGCCAGTAGCTAACACTGATGCTAACTGGGGATCAAGGTCGAGCAGACAGCAGCACTCAGCTCAGAGCGCAGCCGGGCCCAGGACTCTGATAGTGGGCGACTCCGTAATCAGAAACATTAATAGCAGGGATACAACAACATGCTGCCTTCCACAAGCAACAACATCTGATGTAAACAGGGAACTTCAGAACATTCTGATGAAACATAAGACTGCAAATCGACTCATCATTCATGTGGGGAAGAATGATATTCATAAAGAGCAGTCGGACTTCTTAAAAAGGATTTCAATTCACTTTTTTTTGAAACACTTAAAAGACTGAAAGTTCAGACATTCATCAGTGGACCACTCCCAGCAAGAGGAACAAACAGGTTTTCACGGTTGCTTGGGCTTAATACATGGCTGCAAAAAACCTGCAATATAAAAGGAGTGAACTTTATTGACAACTTCAATCTTTTCTGGAGTCAGAGGCAACAGTTTCAACAGGATGGCCACCACCCAAACAAACTTGGTTCAAGAGTGCTAAAGGACAATATCTACTTCTCCCTCCGTCATCCTTCTGCAATGTGTGCCAATCCATTCAACCTGAATGGCACACACACACCTGGATACAGTATGAATGACCACAGGATTTCACTTCAGCACCTGAATGGACATGCGGTTGACACATCACACAAGGACAGTGATAACACCACTCAGCCACAACAACCTCTGCTCACGGACACAATCTCAGCTGAGCCCGGCCCAGAGAGCTCACCACAGACAGACTGTGACATACTAGCACTGCTCCAAGATACAGCACCCAAGGACGACTTTCTGGAAAACAGCCAGTGAAACCAGGACAGCATATTACAGCCTCCAATAACACCAGAGCAACAACCCCTCTCACCAGAAACGTTATCCCTCTCTCCAGCATCTCCACTTCTGTGCTTCTCAGAGAAAATGGAACAACTGGTGCATGCTGGAACTAGACTATCCCACTCTTTTGCTGCGAGCCCCCAGATACCAACCAAAAAAACGCCAGGCCCCACAACCACCAAAGCCTGCGGGCCCAGCTCGCCCTCTCCCTCCCCCTGTGAGAGCTCTTCGGCCTCTGCCACAGCGCCAGGGCCCACACCCTCCTCCAGCGGCTCGAGGTGAACCAAAAAAAACTGATACCAGCTCTCAATGATATGTGTCGGGTCCCCGCTATGATAACAATAACTTTCTCAAATGTTTACAGAACAAGCGGGAACCCAGTGTGCCTGTATCTTTTTCTATTGCTGTTCGATTACATGATAGAAAGTCTAAGGCCTTCAAAAGCCGTACAGCAAACCCATCTAATCTGGTGCCTATTACACGACATACTAAGATTGCTGTGGGGACAAAAAGTAAGACTGTTAAGTTAGCACTTTTAAACATCCGCTCACTTAAAAATAAATCACTTTTAGTCAACGACTTAATAACCACATACAACCTGGATTTTATGTTGCTAAATGAAACTTGGCTAGAAGACAGCTGCAGTGCAACAGTCCTCAATGAAACTACCCCTCCTAACTTTACTTTTATGAGTGTCTGCAGAGCTGTCAGAAGAGGCGGAGGTTTAGCTGCTCTTTATAAAGATGTCTATCAATGTAAGCAAATATCATTTGGGAATTACCCGTCTTTCGAATATCTGGGTATTGTGTTAAAAGGTGCTCCACGCATTTTACTTATCATTGTTTACAGGCCTCCAAAATTCTCTCCAGCTTTTGCTGAGAACTTAACAGAACTGTTATCAACAATTTCCTCAGAGTTTGACTGCTTTGCCATTGCTGGAGATTTTAACATTCACATAGATAATGCAGAAACCAATATGGCAAAAGAAATCAAAACTGTTTAAAAACTTTTGATCTGACTCAGCATGTACATGGACCCACACATAATCGTGGACACACTCTAGATTTACTTATCAGTAAGGGTCTAAACATTTCATCAATTGTTATTAAGGATGTAGCACTGTCTGATCATTATGTATTTTCTTTGATATATTGATCTCTCCTGCCATTGAAGCTAGATCTTTGTCTGTCAAGAAGAGGTGCTTAAATGAGAAAACTAGTGTACTATTTATGAAGGCTATATCTTTAACACCAAGCATATCTGCTGACTCTGTTGATTTTCTCCTTGATTCTTTTAACTCAAAAGTCAAGAGTGTAATTGATGATATTGCTCCTGTGAAAGACAGGAAGAAGAATGGCAGACAAAAAGCACCTTGGAAAAACTCAACAGCAGTGCAAAATATGAAAAGACAATGCAGAAAAGCAGAGCGCATGTTGCGGAAGACAAAACTTGTAGTCCATTATAAGATATACAAAGACAGCATCCATGCTTTCAATAAGGAACTAGGCAAAGCTAGACAGACTTTCTTCTTGAATATTATAAACAGCAATATAAACAACACGCGCATTCTTTTTGATACTGTAGAGAGACTGACTAACCCCCCAAACCAGATTCCCAGTGAAATGCTCTCAGAGAGCAAGTGCAGTGAGTTTGCTTCCTTCTTCTCTGAGAAAATCAACAATATCAGAAAGGTGATCAGCTCACCCTTGAGTTGCGCTGGGGTCAGGCAGATCAGACAACAGCCTGAGAAACTAGCCACTATGTCTGATTTCGAAGAAATTGATGGCAAAATTTTGGAAGAAACCGTACAGCACCTAAAAACATCAACCTGCGCCCTTGACGCACTTCCCACATCTTTTTTCAAAAATGTGTTACACAGCTTAGAAGCAGATCTCCTAGAAGTGGTAAATGCCTCACTTCTCTCTGGGAGTTTTCCGACCTCCCTGAAAACTGCAGTTGTCAAGCCCCTCCTGAAAAAGAGCAATCTGGATAAGACCATATTAAACAACTATAGACCGATCTCAAATCTTCCTTTCATAGGCAAGATCATTGAAAAAGTTGTCTTCAATCAGCTGAACAAATTCTTAAGCTCCAATGGATACTTTGACAATTTTCAATCTGGTTTCCGACCGCACCACAGTACAGAGACCGCGCTCATAAAGATAATAAATGTTATTCGCTTAAATACTGATGCAGGCAAATTATCAGTGCTGGTACTACTCGACCTCAGTGCTGCATTTGACACTGTCGATCACAACATACTTCTTGACAGGCTGGAAAACTGGGTCGGGCTTTCTGGGATAGTCCTAAAATGGTTCAGGTCATACTTAGAAGGCAGAGGTTATTATGTGAGTATAGGAGACCATAAGTCTGAGTGGACATCCATGACATGCGGAGTCCCTCAAGGCTCAATTATTGCGCCACTCCTATTCAACCTGTACATGCTGCCAATGAGCCAAATAATGAGAAAGAACCAAATTGCTTACCATAGTTATGCAGACGACACACAGCTCTACTTATCCCTATCGCCTAACGATTACAGCCCCATTGACTCCCTTTGCCAATGCATTGATGAAGTAAACAATTGGATGTGCCAAAACTTTCTTCAGTTAAACAAAGACAAAACTGAAGTCATTGCGTTTGGAAACAAAGATGAAGTTCTCAAGGTGAACGCATACCTTCAGTCTGGGGGTCAAACAACTAAAAATCAAGTCAGGAATCTGGGTGTGTCTCTAGAGTCAGACCTTAGTTTCAGTAGTCATGTCAAAGCAATAACTAAATCAGCATACCATCACCTGAAAAATATTGCAAGAATTAGATGCTTTGTTTCCAGTCAAGACTTAGAAAAACTTGTGCATGCTTTCATCCCCAGTAGGGTGGATTATTGTAATGGACTTCTCACTGGCCTTCCCAAAAAGACCATAAGACAGTTGCAGCTCATACAGAACGCTGCTGCTAGGATTCTGAGCAGAACCAGAAAATATGAACACATCACACCAGTCCTCAGGTCTTTACACTGGCTGCCAGTTACATTTAGGATTGATTTTAAAGTATTATTACTGATATATAAATCATTCAATGGCCTAGGACCTCAATACATTGCAGATATGCTCAGTGAATATAAACCCAACAGATCACTCAGATCATTAGGATCACATCGGCTAGAAATACCAAGGGTTCACTTTAAGCATGGCGAGTCTGCTTTTAGCTATTATGCCAGCCGCAGCTGGAACCAGCTTCCAGAAGAGATCAGATGTGCTCCTACAGTAGTCACATTCAAATCCAGACTCAAAACACAACTGTTTAGCTGTGCATTTACTTAATGAGCACTGTGCCACTGTTCGTCCGACTGTTTGCACTGTATTTTATGTTTTAATTACTCTGATTTCATTTGATTATTTCTGTATTTTATCTTTTATTCTAAACTGTTTTAATTATTCTGATTTCTTTTGATTATTTTAATTTCTTCTATGTAAAGCACTTTGAATTACCATTGTGTATGAAATGTGCTATATAAATAAACTTGCCTTGCCTTGCCTTGCCTACATATGTGTGTTCAATGGGAAATGTTTTATAGATCGTCTTTTAAGGACGCCTGTGAGTGTATGTGTGAGCTGGTTTGATCACGTGTGGGACACATGTTGTAATGAATGTTAATTAAATTTTTTCGCCTTATTCAAAGCCCAGCAGGGCCGGCCCGAGGCATAAGCGAACTAAGCGGCTCTTGGGGCCCCCTGGCCACCAGGGGGCCCCCCAATCGAGTTTAATCTTTTTTTTTTTTTTTTAGATGACTTAAACAAGTGACATAAATGAATGAATGAATATGAATGAATAATTCAAGACAAGAAAATTCTGATTTCATGATCAATATACCTGCCAACAACTGCTGCGGTGTCTGCCAGCGTTTAAGTCATGCGCACAATCTAGTCACCTCGCGAGTGCATAGACAATTCGTGCGCAACTGCGCATAGTCACGGTATCGGTTTAAGTTGGAGAAAATAGCCGCAGGGGAACTTAACCTTCTTGGTGTAAGGTTAGCAGTTTGAATAAATAATAAACATAGCAGTTTGAACTCTTCTCCACTTTATTATACCACACATCAGATCACTAACTCCAAAAACCCACGACACTCCAGTACCAAGTGCGCACGACCAATTCCTATCTACGGCAAGCCACGAGGGGAAAAATAGATTGCATACACACATACAATGAGCGCCAGTACATTACCGGTATTATAGTAACAGACTTTTTTGGATTCTGTCATGTACAATCCAACAAAGTCTGTTACAATAATAATAATAAAAAAGATTTTGAGGACAGTTACACTGTATTGAGACAGTAGAGAAATAATAATAATAATATATTTTACAGTTTTCTCCCTCGGTAGCGCACAGCAGAATAAGAGTCCTCCGCTGCTGATGATGTGCGGATTCTTAACTCGTTTATTGCAACTACATTTAATCTTTTTCTCATCAAACAACCAGACTAACGAATGGCTCGACACAACCCGTACCGGGGAAGAGCCTACAGGGCTTTCTTCTGTGTACAACAGCAGTGCTCAAGTGCCAGGGGGTCCGTGAAATAATTAGCTATTTCCCTATTTTCCGGACTGAAAAGTCACGTTTTTTATCATAAGCACGCTGTGATTTATTCCTAAGTGATTTAGGCTTATATAATGCATTTTACTTCAGATAATCTAAATGCTGACTTTCAAAAGTAGGCTCGCCAAAAAGGCTGATCGCTGTATTTTGGTTTATTTTATGGTGTGCGCCAGAAAGATGTTCAATGAGACAGAGACACGCTTAAGCAGCTCATCGGGTTGTTTTCTTTATTTTTCAAAGGCATAACATTTTGTAGTCATTTTGAATGTACACAAATTAAAATATACATTTTACTGTTTGGAATGACAAAGTATTAAACGACAGAGTATTAAGTTATTTCCCCAGCCGAGGAACAAATCCAAGTGATGGCGCCAGCGCATCGCACTTACACAACATATTATCAGTTCACTTCTGGCATTACAAACTTGACACGCAGCCTGTTCATTATTAAAATAAAACAGCCAACCAAACATATAAAAAGTTATTCTGCCTAATTTTATTCGTCTTTTGTACAATATAAAGACTGTGCTGGTCAGTCATAACTTTCTGTTCTTCCAAACTCATTTCCCTTGAAGATGCTGATTTAGCCTTTGTCTATATTAGGACTCGACTGAAGTACGAAGCCTTCTTTACATTAATTGTTAGCATCTAAATGTTACATTGCAAATATGGAAACGTTGGGCCAAATGAGAGATGCGCAAACCTGGTGCGAAACCAACGTCGGTACAGTTTCAGTTTTGATTCAAATAAATTTGTTTAGGCTTCGTGTTTAAAATAGGCTAAATGTTGTTTGTAATAAAGGGCACAATAGGCTATTTTGATAGGCTACTATGTATATTTTTTATTATATGTGGCTACATTTTTTTAGTCTTGTTGTTTTCTTAATAGGATAGGCTACCATTCATTTAAAGATTTGACATAGGTTACAGTAAGGGGAAGTAAAATACACATAGCATGTCATTAATAGGGTTTATAATGTTCATTTAGTATTTTATTTACCGTTCTTTTACACTATTTCTGAATAGGCTAATTATAAAATGCGTTTTTTACAATGTGACGCGCACGTGTTTTTTACTCTTAGCATGACCCGGTGCCCCACGCACAAGCGCGCATCCTTTAGATTATAGGCTAATACATTTGAATAAAACACAAGGCCTACGTCATAAAACTCAGAAGAGTATGCATTTTAATATCCATGATGGTCTCTGTTCTCTAGTTGTTAGATAGTCTGGCTGATGACAGTTCATGCGTGAACAACGTTAGGCCTATTATAGGCAATTAATTATTCTTTCCTTTTAATATTAGTGTTTAAAATATTTAATTTACAATTAATTATATAATTTTTTAAAACTTACTGGGCGAAGGCGACCATGCTAGCAGCCGTCATTTAGCCTACCCTGCCATACCAACGTAGGTGAATTTAGGCTAGATCTACACAGAAGAAAGCCCTGTAGGCTCTTCCCCGGTACGGTTTGTGTCGAGCCATTCGTTAGTCTGGTTGTTTGATAAGAAAAAGATTAAATGTAGTTGCAATAAACGAGTTAAGAATCCGCACATCATCAGCAGCGGAGGACTCTTATTCTGCTGTGCGCTACCGAGGGAGGACTGATGACGACAGAGTTTGATCTTCGACTGACAAATCAGAGGAAAGGGGCGTTTTATTCTCGCTCACGTGTAGAAATCGAATATTCAAGCTGTTTATTCATTTTTCTACCTCAGAACGAAAAACGAAAATCAAGCTGAATTCTTGTTTTTCGATGTTTGGAAAAAATGAAAAAACAAAAGGAGCTGTTTTTTCTCATTTTTCTACTTTCAATATTTAATCAAAACACGACTGAACGAATGATACACGGATTCAGATAACTAGACTAATGTACTGTTTTTCTTTCATTTGACTATTAGCCTCTTTTGTATTTCATTCCCGTATTTGTATTATACTCAATTGGAGTATTTCATTATTCCAATCTAGGCTATTTCATTTCATTAAATTTGTATTACCAATTGTCTTTCATACCAAATAAGTACACCAAAGAAATCAGAAAGACTTTGTCATTGCTGATTCATTTGTAAATTGAGCATCGCTCATAAAAAGCGATGAAAGTTGAAAAAGAAAAAGATGCGCCGTTTGCATCGCTGCATATAACAAGATTTGGGCCATACAAATTACGGGAGTTTCACGGGAGAAATAACAAAACGGGAAGGGGGCGGGAGATGGATGTGAAATACGGGAGACTCCCGGGGAAAACGGGAGTGTTGACAGGTATGAGCTACACCTGCCAGGAGCTCTACAGACACATAATGAATGAGAAGGCCCTTCTCGAAGCTGCCAGATCAGACAAAAAATATAAATTCAAGATACACTGAATCCGGTAAGAACGCATTTAATCTTTCTAGTCTTTTCTAAAGGAATTTATGTGCTTATTTGGAAATGTTTTTTTTAGCGATTGGATTTTTATTTTCCCTTAATTATTTAGATTGAATAGACCCTTTCTGTTAAAATGAGTTTTATATTACACTGTAAAAAGTAATTGCTGATTCTACTTAAGAAAAACTAGTGCATTTAACTTACTTTGGAAAATTAGTTGATTTAACTTGATTAGACTGTGTACTGTGAACTTTTAGGTGGATGCAATAGTTAAACTAAACAAATCTAGTACATTGTACTTAAGATTGGTAAGTGTATTGTACTAAAGGCATGTTCTCACTGTTGCAAATTTCTGTAGCACAGAAACTGGGCCCTCATTAAATTATAGAATAATTGTTAAAAAATTTATAAAATAGGCATATTTGTGGAAAAAATATCTAATATTTGTGTTACATAAAAGCTTTTTATTTGTTTTCTTCCTAATTGTCCTTTAAATAATGGTCAAGAACCCCCCCCCCACCCCCCCAAAACAAAAATGGCTTGGCCACTGATCAAAATTTGATGTTGTCATTTGATTTGAAGTTCAGTAGGCTAACGTTACGCTCAAAATGTCTGGTCAGCACAAGTCCGGTGCTCGGAAAAGAAAAGAGCAGAAGAGAAGAAGAAAATAGAGGCCTTCGAGTCGAGATGTCCTAAACAAATATTTGTAAAAATGCTGGTGGAATGATCTCCCCACTCTCATCCGCAATGCAGAATCCCTGACAGCATTCAAAAGACAACTGAAAACTCATCTCTTTCCCCTGAGTACTTAACATAAAAAAAAAAAAATCCTTCTCTTTTAAAATCTTTCCTTCCCTTTTAAATCTTCCCTTGTCTGGCTTTGCTACTCTGAGCAATGCCTGAACTTTGTATTTTGAGCACTTCTTGCGTTGTTCTTCCCTCTTCACGATGACTCGCTTACTTTAGTCCTCAGTTGTAAGTCGCTTTGGATAAAAGCGTCTGATAACCCACCCAGCACCAGACGTCATTAAGACGTTGTTTTTTGGGCTAAATCAGGTCGGCCCGTCATAGCCTTCATTTGGCCCAAAAAAAGATGTTGAAAATTGGTCTTTGTTTGGTCCGTCTGATTTGGTCCAAATTTAGCCCAAAACATAGACTTTGAAAAAATGACTTTGTTTGGTCCGTCTGATTTGGTACAAAAAAAAACGCTCTTAGGGCAGCGCCAGAGAATTATTAACGCAGGTGCTGAGGGGGTGCTAGATCATTGACAGGGGAGCTGCGCAATTATGTATAAATAGGCTACTTTTAATAAATGAGCAAAACTTGGCCACTCAATATATAATATTCAATTATTTTAATTACCTCAATTCAGGTTTTAATTTAAATTGAACAAGCACAACATCCAGCATTCAATCAAATATTCTTATGTATTGTTAATAATGTTATTTCAACATAATATCTTGTTATTTCGACATAATATGTGTGCGTGCAACAAGATGTATTTGTAAATCCGGTGACACGCATGCATTGATTTTTATTGCATTTTATTTTTATTAATAAACTAGTGTTCTGTGTCAGCTGCAAAATATGAAGTTGAAGATCTCCATCTCCGTAGTGAACGCGCCTAGTTAGAAAAATGCACATAATTGACAACATAATCAGAGAGTAGCCGAGGCACGGTGCCAGGATTCCAGGTTTGGATGGGCCAGACCAATTGAGTGTGCCTTAAATTAAACGTTATCCAATCACTGTTTAACCTAATAAAAATTACTGACCAATATATCTGTACGTAGGCTATACATAATATAGACTTTAACAGCTTGATGCTCTTTAAATATTTTGTTGCATTGTTAAAAAGTTTCGGTGCATATGGAGTCAGGACGGACCTATCTGCGATCGCTCTCCTTGGTTCTGACCAAAGAAGAGCACTTTTGGAATCTCCATTACGCATCATACCTGGGCTGCGTTTCCCGATAAAAGAAAAAGCGGTGTTCTTTATAAGAGAAGCACTTCAGAAATAGTTGACATTGCATTTATTAGGGCTCATGGGATAGGTAGAGGCGCTGGCGCCGTCCTAGCAACGGCACTGGTCGCGCTAGCTGCGATAGTCGCACTATAGCATCCTGGGGTGGCAGAGACGAAGGTGATGTGGATCTCAGCTCTCCTTCATCTCCTGGTTGCAGCGATGACTCAGAGACTGTACGTGCGCGTTTAATGTACAACGACTGTTGCAACATTGTCTTTTAATTATTTTCACACTTTGACAAGCTAATGATAAGCGCTGAAGCTGCAATATTTCTGGAGACATGGAGTGGGTAAAACATTATTTTGACCACTTGAGTTTGTTTTGTAGAAAGACTTTTTTCTTTTTTAAAGATTTTCGTTTTGTATAAATTGTATCTTACTCTTGATCAATGTTTAATCAACCAATTGCCTGTATTTAATAAATAAGAAGCAAATATATAGCAGATAATGTAATAAGGCGCCGGCACGATCACTTGCATTGCACGACAACTGGAGCATGTTCCGCCACAGAGTGAAGAGTAAAAAATGTAATTGCGATTTTTAATCTAACAATTCTGACTTTTCATTTCAGAATTACGTGTTATAAAGTGGCAATTGCAGGTTAGCTATAAAGTCAGAATTGCGTGATATAGGCCTAAATTTGCAATTGTATGTTAAGTCAAAATTGCGTGATATAAAGTGCGAGAAGCATAGCTTGAAATTCTGACTTTTTTTCACAGAATTGCATGTTTATATCTCGCAATTCTGACTTTATAATATGCAATTAGGAGATATAAAGGCAGAATTAGATGATATAAAGTCACAATTGCGTGTTACAAAATCAGAATTGAATTGTGAGATATGAACTATTCTGGGGTAAAATAAAAAAAAAGCAATTGCGACTTTATTTCAAGCACTTCTGACTTTATAACACGCAATCGCTGCTTTATTTTACGCAATTGCGACTTTATTTCACGAAATTCTGATTTTATACCTCAAAATTCTGACTTTATTTCTCAGAATAAACTCGCAATTGTGAGATAAAAAGTCGCAATTATCTTTTATTAATGTGCGTTATATGTTGAAATGTATGTTATTAAATTAAAATTCCACAAAACAAAACCAAGAAAATATCTTTCTATAAGTGACCCTCAAAATCTAGTTTAAAACAGGCTAAGGCGGTAAAAAGCATAACCAAAGAGGGGGGATGCAGAGATTTTACCGCATCTTTATGAAATTTTCTGATTGTTTAAATGATCAGCCCTTAATGGAGTCATAATGTGCAATTTTCACTTTTCCATGCGAATCAATGTATGTTATAATTGACTAACAATTATACATTGGCCGGGATGCCGATATTCAAAAGTGAAGCGTTTGTTTACCACAGGGTTCTTAAACTAGCCAACGTGCACGCGCTCTCAAATACGAGATTTCAATTTCTCCCCCGACTTGACGTCAAGACGGGGCCTGATATACCATATATGGACACCGCAGAGGAGGCCCGCCCTGCCCCTATCCCCATCATATTCAGTCAAGAAAGATGCAGAAACGTAGTGCACACGTGAGTTGCTCTGTGGTTGACTGTCATAATCCACATTCTAATGTTTTTTCTTTACCCAAAACTGACCAAACTACAAGGGACAAGTGGATAAAATTTATTTTTAATGACGCTGTTCCAACAACCATCTCAACTTGCTCAACGTTAGGTGTCTGCGCTAAACATTTCACAAAAGAATCTTTTACAAATATGGGTCAATATCAGGCGAAGTTGGCATCGAAGCTACGTTTGGAAAAAGGTGCCATTCCAACAATCAGGGACTTGCCTGAATTTGAAACGGTAAGACTGTGTTTTTATTACTATATTTTGTGTAACAAACAGCAGCTAACTACTAATGCGGTTAATGTATGTGATGTAAACACGGGGAATGGACTCTACGAATGCTAGCCACATCTTTCCACTTTGTTTTACACTACAGTAACGTTAGTTACGGTACAGGAGTCCATGCTCAGTGCCTAAAACCATTTGCTAAATGTAATTCTGAAAACAATATACCACAAAACATTATTAGAAAATTATTAAATATCTAAAAAACCACAACGTCAAAAAAGGCAAAAACAACACATTATAGCAAACGTTAATCTCTATAACCACTGTAAGCTGAAAATAAAGAAGACTACATCTCCGTTAATGTAATCTACATTAAATTAAAGCTAAACTTATGTGGGAGAAAATAGCAAAAAACTTTTAGCTCGTTACTGATGTTAATGTATGTCTCAGTCAAAAAAATTGTCTTTACCATTCAGAGACATGTTGATGTAGACGTCCTTCAATTGACTGTTGTTCCTCTTTTGTTTCCAGCTCTGGTTCAGAGTCTGGCTCAAACATAAACGGTTGAATCCCGTAGGTCGCGGCCAGGTCGGGTTCATTAACAACTTGCGCCATGATCTCTTTTTGGAATGATATGCTGAAGTTACCTGCGGTGTCAAGCCCCCTCCTTCCTGCCACCAATCAACGCGCCCCTCATTTGCATTATTAAAATGACCGTCCACGACAGCCAAAACCTCGCATCAGATCTCGCGAGACAATAATGCATTCAGAAATAAGGGTCAAACGAGCTCTGTGTTTATTTTTTTCCAATTTTTCTTTTTTAGAAGGGCATGAAATGACTATAATAGAGCGTGGGTATCAAAGTTAATACTACATTATGACTCCTTTAAAATGTGGGCCCCTAGGCATTTGCCCGCCTTGCCTTGTCTATTGCCTCTGTAAGCAGCGCAACTGTAGCCATGTTTCCATCCACTTGTCAATCGAATTATCTGAAGTTTGGTAAAAAACCTCATGCGAATAAAGCTGATGAAAGTGTGTTTCCATCAAACGGCTTTAAAGCGGATAAAAACCTGTGCGTAATGACGTCACATGCTGTTTTGCGATCAATTCGGTATATTGAATTGATTTGAGACATGTTAAGGTGTTTCCATTCATTTTCTCACCGAATTGCACAACATTCAAGCCAACATTTGCGAACAAAGTTTTACTAGGCAAAATGGATCGCACCATTTGAATTGACGCGTTGTTACATTTTTGGAGAGGTGCACGTCAGGGTACGCCGGAGGGTATGCGCGCTACGCACAGCCTACGCCATAGCTACGGCGTAAGTTTGACGCAGAAGTATAAATTGGGCTTTAGCTTTAACTTATCACTGTTAAAGGTCTATATGAATATAATTCTGAAGTTTTAATACACCCAGACAGTGTTCAATTATGCTAATTCAAGTGTTTTCATGCAAAGAATAAAATTGTCATTACACTGATTGTTGTTAGAATTTTAATTATATTAGTATATATACCTAATAAAATTTGATAAATTTATTTTAATTAAAGAGCGCTTCTAAAGGCCAGCGAAAGCATAGGCTACTGTCAGTTAAGTCCTATTCGGACGCTAATATTGTTTATCATGGGCTCTAAACATTTACAGGGGTAAGTCGGTTATTTTAGTGCCGTCCAAATCCATAATATTAGTGTTTTTTTCTCACCCAACCCGCGTAAAAATCTCTGTCCAAATTAGTACCTTCTGATTTTTGACAAACAGGTCGTGTGGTAATGTAATTGCCGTCTGAATCCACATCTCTGAGTTTACAAGAAGAGATTAAAAATTCACTGTTTAAATCCATTTTGATCACTGCCGAGCACCGTAGCTATGTGACGTACACTTTTATTACTGAAATGCTTGAAAGTATTTACAAGAACAATAGGCCTATTTCATCGCAGCTCACCTCAGCTAACAAAAATGGGAAAGAGAAGAAAGCACATAAAAAAATGGTTATTATGGCAGCAATATATGATACAATTTTAAAATATGTAGGCAAGGCTATTATAGGCTGTTATAGTTTGGATTATTTTTTATAATATCCCATGAGTCCTAGTAAATGCAATTTCAACTATTTCTGAAGTGCTTCTTTTATAAAAAAACAGCGCTTTCTCACATAAACAGCCCCTGCACGAGAGAATAATTGGTTCTCGAGTCATCGATATCAACAGATTCAGCACCATCGCCACGGACAGCAGCCGGTAACGTCGCACGTCAGAAGGTATATCATAAGCAGCTTTCTAAGGTATAGCTCGGCGAACACGCCTAGAAATGGTATACCTTCAGTTAAGTTATACCTTAAGAGTCTTCGTAGCACGCTAAGAGACAACGTAATCGGGAAACTCAACCATAATCTGTTTCCCAAAAGCATCGTAACTTAAGTAGCACTTGAAAATCTTCGTAGAACTACGAGTGCTCGTAATCCCCAAGTGCATCGTAAGAAGACAGAGTTATGAGGTGCAGGACAACCGGCAGATTACACTTTTTATCTAGATTTAACAGATTGCACTGCAACGTGAGTATAATATAAGGTTTTGATTGTACTTTATCGTACACTTTATTGTACTCGTGTTTTGTTTAAATTAATTTATAAATGAAATAGTTAAAAAAGGGAAGAAAAAAAATCTAAATTAAATGAATGAAAAAAAACTTATAAAAGAAGTAATGTGGGATTTACGCTTTAAAGACTGGGCAAAATAGGGATGAATTCCAAAAAATCTGTCAATGACTTGCTGACGTGCAGGAAAACCAGCCATGTATTGGGTATTTCTTGCGGACCTCCTTCCCTGATCTTTGAACACACCTGGTTGCAGTTAGTTTTATTTTTTGAATTTGTTTCTTCAAGTAACAAATCACGAAAGTAACAATTGCTCATATTGTGATTGTGATTTGACGGGAGGCAACTAAAACAACATTGAATTAAGCCATATTCTAATTTATATATTTAAAAAATAATTTCCGCAGTGAAATTATGGTTATAACATCACTGCAGTCTCATGCGCAGATGCGAACCCAAAACGGAAGGGCCTGTGTACCGTTGCCTCTCTAATTAATTATTTTTGAGTAACAAACTGAGCAGAACACAAATGTTTTTCTTTGTCATCATTACAGATGCAATCAAAAAGTGGAACAGCAAGGCCACTAATCACGAGATCTACAAAGCCGTGGGAGACCACCTTATACATGCCCCTGGACGATCTGGCGGTGGGGGATATGTGGCTAAATAATGAGTTTTTCGTGTGTTTTTGTCAATAAATGGTTTCTTGTTATTTTTTTGTCAGTTCTATTTTGAGAGTAATAATAATAATAATAATAATATATAATATAATGAATATATTACATTATAATGCATTTATGCTTGAAATTAGGCTAAAGCCTGAGAAAGACGTCACTTTTCAACCAAATTTCGACTTAAGATGGGCATCTTTTAATAGAGGCCTTTCTAACATGAAAATGATGATTTTCCCCTTTCACTTTTCAAATAAATTTAGACCTAAAATGGACGTCTTTTTATAGACGTCTTTTCAACAACTTGGAAAGGACGTCATTTCCCCTTTCACTTTCAACCACATTTAGACGTAAAATGGACGTCTTTTTATAGACGTCTTTTCAACGACTTGAAAAAGACGGCTTTTCACCTTTCACTTTTCAACCAGAATTTAACGTTGTTTAGACGTCTGGCAAAGTCGTCTTTTCAACGTCTTTTCAACGTGTTTTTGCTGGGTGGGAAATGACTAAATGTAAATGTAAAAAGGTGGTGACAGTGAAGCTGGAACTAACATTAGTAAAGTCAACGTAGAGCAAGGTAAGAAACAGCGCAGCCAACGTTTATGAGTGTTGTCGAAGACCCGGTACTTTGGTACCAAGTCGGTACTCATTTTTTTTTAAACGACAAGCCATGCTACCAAACCCGGTACTTGATGCGCGTGCAGTTGCGTCCTCTTCATAGAAGTGCTGAGACATTGCGACCGGCGGTGCTGCTGATGTGGTGGCTGTAAATCCACTTGTTGATAAGAAAGGAGGCTCTTCATGATGATGAGGAAGTATTAGCAAAGAATTAATTGATTTCTAGCCATTGCATTAGCTTTACAACTAGATATATTTATGGAGATGAGAAATAAAAAGCCGGCTGAAATGCGTCACTGTCGGCATCGGTGAACAGATAATGGGCCAGATCCGAGTCTATTTTTGCTGCGCTGCTCATGCTTAGTTAAAAGTGAAAGCACACTTTTGATGGACAAAAAATAAATATGATTTCACACAAAAAGTGCCCAAAATGCACAGATTTTGCATGTCTAGTGTGTTTTAACAAGAACTGCAGTAGGCTATGTAAGAAAAGAAAATGAAGACATTTATAGAAAATGTACCCATTTAAATGTGTTTTTATTATTCAGTTTAGGTAAAAGTAGGCTATATGGTGTTTTATAAATAAAAAAAGGAAGTCTACTGAAGATAGAAGAGCAGGAGAACAGGAGAGGAAGAGCAAGGGAAAAGGAGAGATCTGGGAGGGGGGGCCCATCTGAGATTATCTTGTCCCGGCCCAGGCAAGACTGTCAGCTGGCCTGACTACCAGTGCCAAAACATGGATGTTTCATTTCCCCTTTAATAACATGCTTTTACTCCAAATTCACTTCATAACGACAGTTGAGCATACTTCTGTGAGATGATGTGGCTTTCTTACACAGAATTAGGCAGTTGTGTGTTTATAAGTCATGTTTAATCAAACAAAGCGTTTCAATCTTCTGTTTATTCAGCTACAGCGACAGGGATTTCCTGGAATGATGTGTGTTATTGTATTTCTGCAGCGGAGCGTATTTGGCGTGTCTGCGTTAGAGCGCCCGCGAGATATATCCAGCTGCAGACCCGCAGCACCACCATTTTCAGAACCCCAGTGCCAGAACCCCAGCGCCAGAACCGGAAGTGAGGGAGGGGCGGAATTATTTACAATGACACAACCATGGTTATTTTTGCAAGTATTTAAAAATATTAAAAATTGTTGCACCTTTTAAATAATATTTAGGGTATGTTTTTATTACACAGTGAGTCACTGCTCGTTGTATGAACTATAACTGGTATGTGACAAATAAAGAGCAAGACAGTGCTCGTGTTGTTTGAAGACGTGAGAGTGCGCGCGCGCGGCCGGGGCTCTCTCTCTCTCTGCTCGTTAAGCGCCCTGTCATGCGCAGCAGTCATTCTATTCCGCCAAAAAGCGGACGATCTGACGGGTTTTAGAAGATTTAATACAACCTGAAACTAAAAAACAGACCCGACCTCTATTTGAGACCGGACTTATATTTACCCAGACCTGCAGCCACACCAGGCGTGTAAAGAGACAATCGTCTATTTGGGTCTCGGCTATTATTTGAAGTACGGTACATTTTTATGGTTTCTTTTAAAACAATGCCGGATTTTCTCTCTCTTTTTAGATTTTTGACATTATTTTACATAAATAAAAATGCATGCTGCACATGTTCTTGTGAAATAAAGTATATTTTATAAAAAATGACCATAAGTTTCAAGCATTATTTTCACGATCAGGAAGTAACTCTCATAATACAATAAAACGGATAACTATATAGAATTATATTACACAAAATCAATGTTTTAAATGCTTATTGTACTATACCTTAATGTATCATTATAATAAGTATAAAGTATGACATTTCGTGTGTAATAATGACGTTTCGTGTCTAAGCAAATTACGCTCCAAAACGTTAGGTGGCGTTACTCGGTTTAGAACGTAAACTCCGCCCCTCACTTCCGGTCCTGGCGCTGGTGTTAGAACGTAAGCTCCGCCCCTTACTTCCGGTTCTGGCGCTGGGGTTCTGAAACTGGTGGTGCTGCGGGTCTGCAGCTGGATACTATTGGAGCCCGCTGGTGTTCAGATGGAGCAGCGTTTACTACGATCAGCCGCACTGCTCTGACAAGCTGCGCATAACATAATCGCAGCCTTTGCTAAATCGCGGTTTCATTGTGATTAATCGTGCAGCCCGTACCACTATTTTTTATTAGGCTAGGCCTAGTTGTTTTAATCATTTTTATTTAATGGGAACTGGAAGCAGAATCATTTGGCGGAACCGAAAGATGCCCATACCTGTTAGACATAAAAATACACGGTCTTTATGTTGTTTCTACATTAATTTGGAGATTAACTTTGAAATGATTAAATAAAAAAATATATTAAAAAGGCAAGTTTTTTTTAATGGTGAACATAACGGAACAAAATTTGTGATAAATCTAGTAAATTTTTGCAATCGATAAAAATAAAAAGGAACATCAATAAGTATTACTCATTTTTCTTTTTATTGAATATTATGTATTTATTTATTTATGTTAATATCTGTGCAATTAATGTGTATTTAGCCTGCCTCTGCCATCCAGCACCCCCCATAACCCCCCAGGTATTTTCAGGTTATATGACAATGTGTAAAACAATTACCAAAAAAAAAAAGTTAGTTTAGACTGCGTGAGGCGAAACCAGAAAAAAAGCACAAAAAGCAAGTTGTTGTTAGCTAGCTGCTATTGTATTCAATTGTATATATTGTAGAAAATTTGACTATTAGTTAAAATAAACTTTTTAATGCTACTTTTTTTATTCCACTTTTTGAAATTGATATTTTTATATACCAAAATAATAATTTGGTTTAGCAAAGGAGAATTTTATCTTACAAAGCTATACAGATCCAGTGGTAAAATCACAGCTTTAAAAAAAAAGGGCAAGAAAGGATGACAGTGTCCGTCGACCACCATCGAAGACCAATTTTAACCCAGGAAAAACCCTGAGTATTGGAAGCAATCGAGAAAGAAAATGGATGCATATCATTCATTATATTGGATCCGTGCATTCCTATTAATAATAAACCCTATAATATAAATCGCAGCTGTTTTTCACCAATGTTAATCAAACAACAAAAAAGAAAGAGAAAATGACTTTTCCTGCTTTAACAAAGATAATTAAATTAATTAGATTTAATGTATACAGTGAAGACTAAATGCATTAATATTTTACATTTGATTATTCAATGTCTGACTCTGTACCTGAATACAAGTAGATTTACCTGAAAAAAAAAAGTAATTTATATCTTTGTTCTATTGTATTTATTACAGATTCACTGTCTTTCAGCTAAAGGATGCATGATAAAAGACACATTAATTACCGTCCTCCCAAACAGTAACTGCAATTCTTCTAAGTTAATAGCCTACACAGGACATGGCTATAAACATACATTAACATCAAAATGAAAACTAAAACCATTTAAACGGAATTTCCACAGACTCAATCCACCATGATATGCAGAGATTTTAAAAAAAAAAAAATTAAAAGCGCTTTAAGCAAACACAACCGAGACAAAGCAACTCGTAATCAGGCATAAGGTCAGGCAACAAACTTACATAAATCAGTCCACAATAGAAAGGCAGCAAAGTATCACGAAGAGAATAAACAGTCCAAGAGTAATCTACGGGAAGACAAAACCACAGGCAGAAACGCTCAGAGATGTTCACCAGGGCAAAACAAAACTTCGCAATGAGAATCTTCTTCTTCATCTGTTTTTTTATTGGCAGTTTGCAAACAAAGTGCATTACCGCCATCTTCTGGATTGAGATGTAAACTCTTTGGGATGTCATTTTATATTATGTTACTAAACAACAAATAAATAAAATAAAAATAATAAAACCTAAACCCTGAGTTTCTTTCATAAAGATCATAACATCTTTAATTATAGATTGTGTGCCAGGAAAACTCAAAAAGTTTTTTTTTTAACAATCCATTTTCTGTTGCCTTCTCTAGTTCTTTTCTTTTTTCAGAGTATTCTACTCACCAAGAGTATATGTTATACATTTCCCTCTTCTCCACAATGAATGCATAATCCAGCCTGGTATGTTCCTATTAACTTCAGGCAGCTGTTTAATCTTGTGTACCATATTCTCAACCTTGTAATCAATGTAATGACACATGTGTCATTCTTTTTGGTGAAATGGTCCCACACACTACGTTTCTTTGCACGCTTCATCCTGTCGTCTGCCCTGGCTCTAACCTCGAGTGTTTTAGCCTGTAGCCTTTACTTTTCGCAAACCTTGTGAGCGCGCGAACCCAAACGCTGTGACCTCGCGCCAAATGTTTTTATTAGTTTATTAAGTACAAACAGGCGAGATATGAAAAATTGAGTGTGAGGGATTTATTCACTTCACACAAAAATATGTTGGAATGAGATGGCTAACTGTAGTAGCGTTTAGCCCACTGTCTATAATAGCCTAATTTAGAGATCACTTTTTTTTAACCGACCGATCAACTTTGATCGGTTAACGTTGAGACGGTCAACCATCGGTCAAACGGTTAGCATCCCTACTTACAAGGTTGAGAATAGGGCACACAAGATTAAACAGCTGCCTGAAGTTAATAGGAAAATACCAGACTGGATTATGCATTCAATGTGGAGAAGTGGGAAATGTAAAACATATATTCTTGATGAGTAGAATAGGCCTACTCTGAAAAATGAAAAAAACTAGAGAAGGCAACAGAAAATGGATTGTTAATTTTTTTTTTTTTTTGAGTTTGCCTGGCACACAATCTATACTTAAGGATGTAATGTAAGAATGTAGATGTAATGTATTACTACATTTAAGCACTGTATCACTCAAGTTGCAACTTACTGCAGTAAGTTAAAACTTGAGTGATGCAGTGCTTAAATACAGTAGTAATAGGCTACATTACATACATTTCAGTGGTAACAGATAAGGTGATGATCAGGGGCGGTTCTAGAGGCGGGGCCACAGGGGCCCTGGCCCCTGCTGAAATCTGATTGGCCCCTGATTGGCCCCCATTTCTAGGAGTGGGGGGAAAGACGATTCTTAGATGCATCGCAATGCGGACGTGGACGATTCTGAATCGATTCACAAATGTCAAAGGTCGATTTTCTAAAATATATATATATTTTTTTCCTAATAACATAATATTGACGGAATGCAAAAGGCGGAACTCTAAAGCGGACGTGCAGTGCGCGGACAGTCTATGGCGTGCACATAACAGAGTCGCGCTCATAGACGCATGATGACTGAGCGCCAAATTCGAACGGCACCCTCTTCGTTAAAAGCTATAACGTATGGAAAATTGACAATTTCATTGTTACCTGTTTAGTATTTTTTTAATGAGAGCTGCTTCTGTATTGTTTAGTTCCCTTTCGAACGGTCACTTCGTATTGCGTAGCTATACGCAGTGGGGGAAACTCCTTTTCCTCGATTTACTGAAGCCTTTATGTAAAGCGCATTTGCAGCTGCACAGCTAGAACATGAGCGTCTGGCTCGCTCATAGGCTGCGCTGCGGCAACTGCACATCCAATGGCGCGGGCGCCTCTGACGTGCGACCAATGAGATCACTCTGCGTCATACACGTCAGAGCCCGCCAAGGGGGCGTGACCTCAGTCTATAATAGTCCCCGAATTCGCCATTATAGCAGATTTTACTCCTTCAGCGACAAACTTCACGTCTCTGACCATTTATTGAGCCTTCGCCGTCGAACAAGCCTTCAGCCTGAGCGAGCTACAGTTCAGCAGACTACACATCTCAACCGTGTTTCTCCTGACGCCGTCTCTCCTGTGGCTATCCGGCGATATCCTTTTCAATATCTGTTTATTATGTGTTTATATCTGTATCAGCGTTGTTCCATATGCCTCGTGTTATGCGAGGCCTACGAACACGCGAGCTGCATTTCATGCCTGGGACTCTACCACGCAGAGAATGCACTCTCTGTCGGCGGATGTGCGGCCTGCGCGTGCATGCCTATCTCCGTGCTGCGAACTCGGCTAACGTTAGCTCTCTCTCGAGACGGCGGCGCCGCGTCACCCGCGCTCCCTTCTCCGGCCCTACTTCAGCCGAGGAAGAAGAAGCGCCGCAGCCAACGGCATCCAGAGAGCACGGACGTTTGTGAATGCACGCCGGCCACGTCCCCGCGTGCTTCACTCACTCCAGCTGAGTCATCTCCGGTCCCGTTCGAGGGAGATCAGCGCCCCCCCACCACCACGTGGCGGGCCTCGTCTCTTTCGGCGGACCCAGCGAGGCAGGACTAACTCCGACGCTGAAATGCTTCGGATCCTAACACAGGCCGTCGCGGACCTCGAGCTCGAGTGGAACTAACCGTGCTAGCTGGCGCCGACCAGCAAAGCCGGCGAAACAGGCCTCTCAGCCCCGCCCTGCGGCTGATGCCGAACGCTTCCCGCCAAGCCGTCCTAGCACGCAAAGGAAAGAGAGGGCACGTGTCCCGCGCTTGCCGGACCACCCTCAAAGAAGCCAGCAAAACTTCCCACAGCCCCCTGTACAGTTCAGGCGGCTGGGGATTTTATTATTGTAAACAGGCCCGCAGGAGTGAGCGCGTCTTTGCAAACAAACGCCGTTTTCACGGCGACCCAAATAAAGCACACGAGCACAACACATGGGTTCACGGTCCCCCTTCACTAGGCGGCCCCTCCCTTGTTGTAACACTGACTTCCCCACACGCAAATGCTTGTGCAGTCAGTCCAACATTCAATGTGTGCACAAATCACAATATATGGGTTCACGGTCCCCCTTCACTAGGCGGCCCCTCCCCTGTTTTAACACTGACTTCCCCACACGCAAATGCTTGTGCAGTCAGTCCAACATTCAATGTGTGCACAAATCACAATATATGGGTTCACGGTCCCCCTTCACTAGGCGGCCCCTCCCCTGTTTTAACACTGACTTCCCCACACGCAAATGCTTGTGCAGTCAGTCCAACATTCAATGTGTGCACAAATCACAATATATGGGTTCACGGTCCCCCTTCACTAGGCGGCCCCTCCCCTGTTGTAACACTGACTTCCCCACGCGCAAATGCTTGTACAGTCAGTCCAACACTCAATGTGTGCAAAAATCAAAATATAAGGGCATCAGGTCCCCCTATGTTAGGCGGCCCGTCCCAATCAGTGTGTCAAGCCCTAGCCACACGGGTTATAGCCTGGCAAGCTATCCCCGATGTGTCGAGTTGAGTTATAAACGCTATAAAGCGAGGCAACTCGCTCCAATTCGCTCGCAGACCCCCAAAGTTTCAGGCGGTTCTCGAGACTTCGGTGAGAAGCAACGTGGGTCACATGCTTCGCACCGATGTACAGAATTCATTAGCAAAAGGGGTGATAGAATTAGTCCCCCCTGTGCTAAAACATACGGGTTTTTACAGCCGCTATTTTCTAATTCCGAAAAATGACGGCGGCCTCAGACCCACTCTAGATCTGAGACATTTGAACAAAGCTCTCATGAGACGGCCGTTCAAAATGTTAGCTATCAGTTTCACAAGCACAACACATGGGTTCACGGTTCCCCTTCACTAGGCGGTCCCTCCCCTGTTGTAACACTGACTTCCCCACACGCAAATGCTTGTGCAGTCAGTCCAACATTCAATGTGTGCACAAATCACAATATATGGGTTCACGGTCCCCCTTCACTAGGTGGCCCCTCCCCCGTTGTAACACTGACTTCCCCACACGCAAATGCTTGTACAGTCAGTCCAATACTCAATGTGTGCACAAATCACAATATAAGGGTATCAGGTCCCCCTACGTTAGGCGACCAGCCCCAATCAGTGTGTCAAGCCCTAGCCACACGGGTTCTAGCCTGGCAAGCTATCCCCGATGTGTCGAGTTGGGTCATAAACACTATAAAGCGATTATAGTGCGATTATAGTCCAATTCGCTCGCAGACCCCCGGAATTTCAGGCGGTTCTCGAGACTTCGGTGATAAGCAACGTGGGTCACGTGCTTCGCACCGAAGTACAAAATCTATTAGCAAAAGGGGCGATAGAATTAGTCCCCCCCGCGCTAAAAAATATGGGTTTTTACAGCCGCTATTTTCTGATGCCGAAAAAAGACGGCGGTCTCAGACCCATTCTAGATTTGAGACATTTGAACAAAGCTCTCATGAGACGGCCGTTCAAATTGTTAACTATCAAACATATCCTCGTGCAAGTGCGCCCGGGGGATTGGTTTGTCACAATGGATCTGAAAGATGCTTAATTTCACATTCAAATAAATCCTCGTCACAGGCCATTCTTGAGATTCGCCTTCGAGGGCCGGGCTTATCAATACACCGTTCTGCCGATCTGTCTATCGTTGGCACCCCGTACATTCACGAAGTGTGTGGATGCAGCGCTTTCTCCTCTGAGATTTCAGGGAGTGCGCATGTTAAATTATCTCGACGACTGGCTGGTGCGGTCACAGTCGAGAATCGAGCTATTAGCTCACAGGGATTTGATTCTCGGACATCTAAAATGCCTGGGTCCGCCTTTCGAACCACTCCAATCGGTTGATCTAAAAACCCTCTCGCTGAAGACCGCTCTCCTTATGGCGTTGGCATCTATCAAGCGAGTGGGAGATCTGCAGGCGCTCTCTGTGAGCCCTGCATGTTTGGAGTTGGGTCCAGATGACTCCAGAGTCATCCTCAAGCCCAGACATGGTTACGTTCCTAAAGTGCTCTCAACACTGTTCAGAGCACAGGTGGTGACATTATCAGCCCTCCCTCCTTCTGCAGAGGATGGAGAGGTTAATCTTCTCTGCCCTGTCTGAGCGCTGAGAATCTATCGGGAGCTTTCTGCGTCTTTTAGACAATCAGAACAGCTTTTTGTCTGCTTTGGTGGTAGATCCAAGGGGGATCCAGTCACTAAGCAAAGACTGTCTAGATGGATAGTGGATGCTATTTCTATGGCTTATACCGCAGCGGGTCAAGTTTGCCCTATAGGTATCAAGGCCCATACGACCAGAGGTATGTCTCATCATGGGCTTGGTCATCTGGCATTCCCATTAGTGATATTTGTGATGCGGCCGGCTGGTCCTCGCCTTCCACATTTATGAGTTTCTATAATAGGGAAGTGCCTTCCCTGCAGGCGAAGGTGCTTTCGGTATGATTAAGACCCATCGGTGGCTGGTCTTGTCATATATTACTGTGCACTATCACATTCACATATATATATAAAACCCGCTGCTGGCTGGTTGTATTCATGCAACAACCCGCTGTTGCCGGTTATATTTACATATATATAAAACCCGCTTTTGCCGGTTATATTCCATACATATATAAAACCTGCTTTGGCCGGTTATAATTTCATATATAAACCCACTTGACTGGTTATATGTTCATATACCAATAACCCCGACAGTGTCTGGGTTCATTGGTGTAGTATGTTGGGTTATTTCTAACTGATGTGTACTATTTTAGACCTGACGGTGTCTGGTCTATTTATACATAATTATGCGGTTATGGCTTGTTCTGTATGCTCAGGGGCCTGAGTTGCAGTGGCAGCCAGTTACTCAGTGCGGCGTTTTGCATGGCGTCCCCACTGCGTATAGCTACGCAATACGAAGTGACCGTTCGAAAGGGAACTACTCGGTTACTCACGTAACCTCAGTTCCCTGAGTTAGGGAACGAGTATTGCGTAGCCAGCCGCACTATAGTAACATGGCAAGTTGTCGCTTCAGTCGTTAAACCTGCTATAATGGCGAATTCGGGGACTATTATAGACTGAGGTCACGCCCCCTTGGCGGGCTCTGACGTGTATGACGCAGAGTGATCTCATTGGTCGCACGTCAGAGGCGCCCGCGCCTTTGGATGTGCAGTTGCCGCAGCGCAGCCTATGAGCGAGCCAGACGCTCATGTTCTAGCTGTGCAGCTGCAAATGCGCTTTACATAAAGGCTTCAGTAAATCGAGGAAAAGGAGTTTCCCCCACTGCGTATAGCTACGCAATACTCGTTCCCTAACTCAGGGAACTGAGGTTACGTGAGTAACCGAGTAGTTTTCACATCAATATGCTGTAAACCGATCTGTTAATACTGCCCTGCAATATGTGCAATGCCAGTCACAAAAAGGTGCATGCGCTCTCTGCAGATGTTCTTTCCCTTTTTTTGTATAAGCTATTTTTGAATGTGGTATACAGCAAACATTTCAAGTCATAACTCTTTATTATTTAGTTGTGTATAAGAGCGGCTTTGTATGTTACTAATAGCAGCTAAGTCCACAAGCATTATGTTTGTATGAGATCTGCTGGTACATAATTCTATATTTTTGAACGAAAACTGTTTGTGAATTTGCTACAGCAAAATATTTATTTTTGTCTGAAGGATTATATTGCTCATTGGAAACAACAAGAGGATGTTGGTTAGAAGTCTATTATGCTAGAGATTCAGAATATGCTGAAGTTTGTATTAATGTAGGCCTACTACAAGTACGCTGCTAGAACAGGCACACATTTATTTTCCTTTTGGTTCTTTGCAATGTTGGGGCATATGCTGGCAAATGTAACCTTACAGTTGACTTACCAAATCACTTCCATTTGTTTTATTAATAAAAAATTATTATAGTTAGTATTGGAAGTAAGTTAATTATGGGTCATCATAAATACTTGCTTTCAAAGTACCAAGTAGTAAAAAAAAAAAAAATTTGTTAATAATCGATAATCGTTACCCTCTGAACCGTAATCGAATCGTGAGGTGCCTAGAGATTCCCACCCATCAATCGTTGACGAGAAGAGCAACCAGAGAATTCTTCACAACGATCATGCAATTCCACCCCCAAACAATTAACAATAATTTACTGTTTATAAGCGACGACATGATTATGAAACTTAAAAGGTGGAATTCAGAAAGAAGTGCATTGTGCCATTTATGCACCGTATAAATAAATGAATAAAATCATTAAGAACTTTACTGGCTCATAATTTTTTATTAGAGCGTTTGAAAAAGGAATGACTGCCGAAATGTATTTGCACCGTACTGAATAAATTATTTTGTGTGCTTGTATGTACCCTGTATTTGGCCCCTGAATGTAACATGTGGCCCCTTAATGGCCCCTGTTACAGAAAAATCCTAGAACCGCCACTGCGTACACTTAAACTTATACACATGAAACAAAAGTATATAAACTTAAAAACACAAAAGTATGATTCGGCAATGCATACCTGCATAGAGAATGTATTTTTATATAAACAGGCCGTCACACCAGCTTCATCTCGCATCAGTAACACTGCCAACAAAAATAACATTCCCCAAATATACCAATCCATATTGTATAAATATGATCTTACATTTGTGAATAACAAAATAAATAAAAACAACTTATACATCGTGTATTTATTATGTGTGTGTGTGTGTGTGTGTGTGTGTGTGTGTGTGTGTGTGTGTGTGTGTGTGTGTGTGTGTGTGTGTGTGTGTGTGTGTGTGTGTGTGTGTGTGTGTGTGTGTGTGTGTGAATTATTTTTAACCAATGCTAACTACTAATCTGTAGCATGGAACACAGCATACCTCTTCGTTCGGGAGAAAGGCAGAAAAGACCGCTAACAGAGCAATACGGCTGATAGAGCTGCCTGGCCCGAACCACTTAGTTGTAAAAAGGAGGGGGGGTTGAACCATCACCTCCTTACAGACCCTTTTTAATGTATTTTATACACTTGTAGAACAATTTTAACTGTATAATAACAGAAAAATCTCATGAAATAAAAACTATTTTAAACTCGTTACATAGGTTTGCTTCCAAAGAGTATTGTTTCACCCTGAAAGTGTGCCCTAACATTCGTAATAATTGAACTTTTTGAGAAATTGACACTTTGTAAAGCTTTACTTAATTTTCTGTTAAGATATTTGTTTATGTAAAATGTAATATTACATGAATCAAAATGAATATAATTCAAATAATATAAATATAATAAATAATTAGCAGCAAAAGATGGACAATTTGGTCTCTAAAGTTTGTTTCACACTGTAAACTGCTTTGAGTTGGAGTCTGAGATAAAGGGGGAGTGGCCTTATTGTATCAGATACATGTCACTGCACTGATTGGTCCAGTTTTGGTCTGCGATCTCTAACCCAGAATAAAACCTGCTCCAGAACAGGTTAGCAGTGTAGAGTAAGTTACCATGGTGACAAACACAACTAATAACCAATCCACTTTCTTGAGCCTGAAAAAGCCAGAGTTTGCTCTAACTAATCTCGAACTTTACCTGTTAGCAACTGAAACAGGCTTTGTGCAACAGGCCACAGGACGTTTTTGTTGTTTTACTAGAGACAAAGAACTGCCTTACACTGACAGCTACGCAGGGTTCCCACGCCTTGGTTAACTTCAAATTCAAGGACCTTTCAAGGACTTTCCAGGTCCAATATCCTCAAATTCAAAGACTTAATGTGGGGACAGATTTCACTTGAGAGCAAGGTTACATCATGTTACCTTGTAAGATACATTGTTACAGTTTTGCGTGTGTGAACGTCATGGCAACGTAGAACACAAAGTAGACTACCTCACGCGGAAAACACTTAACGTAACGTGTAAATGAGTGTAACTAACGTAAATCAAACAAGCTACTATGCATATTGCATAGGCCACGAAGTGTTGATGAAATTGTCATGGGGACACACAGGAGAACAGGTAGATCCAAAAACAGTATGTTTATTGTTAGGGCAATTCGTCGTCATCCATGCAAAGGTCAAAATCCAAGTAATCAGAATCGTAGTCATCCATGCAGGGGTCGAAATCCATATTAATCAGTCCAAAAACAAATACACAAAATAAACAAGAAACAGACTAGTAACAGACCTCAGAAGTGTAGCGTGACATACAACAACGACTCCGTGACAAACACTAAAACAGACAGGGTATATATACACACAGAACTAAACAATATATAACAGGGAACAGCTGGGTACAATGATGATGGGGAACAGCTGAGTGCAATGAACAGTGATTGGGACAGACAAGGATTGTGGGGAATGCAGTTCCAGAGTGAATGGTGACAGTATGGGGAAGAGACCCCTCGGGCGGCCAGGGCGGAGGCGACCCCTCGGGCGGCCAGGGCGGAGGCGACCCCTCGGGCGGCCAGGGCGGAGGCGACCCCTCGGGCGGCCAGGGCGGAGGCGACCCCTCGGGCGGCCAGGGCGGAGGCGACCCCTCGGGCGGCCAGGGCGGAGGCGACCCCTCGGGCGGCCAGGGCGGAGGCGACCCCTCGGGCGGCCAGGGCGGAGGCGACCCCTCGGGCGGCCAGGGCGGAGCAGACACCGGCCCAGGAGCAGACACCGGCCCAGGAGCAGACACCGGCCCAGGAGCAGACACCGGCCCAGGAGCAGACACCGGCCCAGGAGCAGACACCGGCCCAGGAGCAGCCGACACTGGCTCCGGCTCAGGAACAGACACCAAAACTGTAATAGCCACAAGAACAGACACAAACACAGAAACAAACACTGGCTCTGGCGCTGGAACAGGCACTGGCTCTGGAACAGACATTGCCTCCGGCTCTGGAACAGGCACAGGCTCTGCCTCCGGCTCTGGAACAGGCACAGGCTCTGCCTCCGGCTCTGGAACAGGCACAGGCTCTGCCTCCGGCTCTGGAACAGGCACAGGCTCTGCCTCCGGCTCTGGAACAGGCACAGGCTCTGCCTCCGGCTCTGGAACAGGCACAGGCTCTGCCTCCGGCTCTGGAACAGGCACAGGCTCTGCCTCCGGCTCTGGAACAGGCACAGGCTCTGCCTCCGGCTCTGGAACAGGCACAGGCTCTGCCTCCGGCTCTGGAACAGGAGACAGGGGGAATGTTCAGGATCCGAGCCAGACGCTCCAGATAGTCCAGGTCCAGGAAGGCATACGGCACTGGCTCTGCCTCCGGCTCTGGAACGGGCACTGGCTCTGCCTCTGGCTCTGGAACGGGCACTGGCTCTGCCTCCGGCTCTGGAACGGGCACTGGCTCTGCCTCCGGCTCTGGAACGGGCACTGGCTCTGCCTCCGGCTCTGGAACGGGCACTGGCTCTGCCTCCGGCTCTGGAACGGGCACTGGCTCTGCCTCCGGCTCTGGAACGGGCACTGGCTCTGCCTCCGGCTCTGGAACGGGCACTGGCCACAAAACTTGGCCAGACGGGTTCCCCTTAAAGATTCTAGGTCATCGGTGGAAGGGTGCTCAAGGGAATTGACCGCCATGGCCTCCTCAGTCTGGCGGGCCCATAATGCAAAGCATTGAAAAATGTTAATACGGGTAGGGACCTCTTCGACTGGCGAATTCCCTCTCTGTTGCCTCCTCTCTGTCTTCGTGGTTGGGAAAGAGCCACAAAAATCCATACCGCTGGATCTATGTTGTGACGGAGTCGTTCTGTCACGGGTACACACAGGAGAACAGGTAGATCCAAAAACAGTATGTTTATTGTTAGGGCAATCCAATTCGTCGTCATCCATGCAAAGGTCAAAATCCAAGTAATCAGAATCGTAGTCATCCATGCAGGGGTCGAAATCCATATTAATCAGTCCAAAAACAAATACACAAAATAAACAAGAAACAGACTACTAACAGACCTCAGAAGTGTAGCGTGACATACAACAACGACTCTGTGACAAACACTAAAACAGACAGGGTATATATACACACAGAACTATACAATGTATAACAGGGAACAGCTGGGTACAATGATGACGGGGAACAGCTGAGTGCAATGAACAGTGATTGGTACAGACAAGGATTGTGGGGAATGCAGTTCCAGAGTGAATGGTCACAGTATGGGGAGGAGACCTCTAGTGGACACCTGGGGAAACACAAACCAGACACTGTGACAGAAATAACACATTAGCTGACCGGAGAGAATAATATGGAATTTTTAACAGTAAACTTCTTGCACAAAATAAATTCAGGTACTTTCAAGGACCTGTATCTATCTATGTATGTTTATTTTCAAAAACTTTCCAGGGCCTTGAAATATTTTTTTCATATTCACAAACTTTCAAGGATTTCAAGGACCCATGGGAACCCTGTTAGTTAGAAAGCTACAACTTAAAAACAACTTCCACAAAACTAACGTCACAGAATTAAAGATATTTCACTATACGTTTGATTTATCTGAATCTCAGAGTTTAATTTAATAATTGAATCTTTAGAAACCTTTTACTTACAAAATCACACATTGTCAGGGAAATGATCATTTTATTTGTTGTTATTGTAGTTATTGTACATCTGTACGTTATTGTACATCTGTTTATGTAATAACAGGCTTTATGTAACTGTTAGACAAATAAATTGTCCAACGAAAGTGCCAAATCTTGGTCTTTATTCAAAAAGATATGAATGAACAATCTTCCCGCACTGGAGAGAAGAATCTCAACTTCTAATATCTGGGTTATACAATATAAGTTTAAGGGGAGTAATACAAATCTAACCAATAGAACCATACATTACATCATAGCATATCATATATATGTTATATAACAAGTCTATTAATGGTCAGTATCCGGCGAGATCCCCTCTAGGTCCTTGAGAACCAAAAGGCTTCTATAATACATAATACATAGGAAGGACAGAACTCTCTCTCAGAGTAAACTTTCTTTGAGTAAGCAATCAATCAAAATAATTTTCAATAATATTCTTGTTCTCCAACATATAAAACACAAATCTTGTGGCATTTCACAGCAACACTAGTTTATTAGTTAACTAAATACACATTTACTTTATGTGAATCTAACTAAAAATTTGCTCACTGTGACACAGAACAATGCTTTTTAATATGATTCACTAGATTCTTTGATTGAGTGAAGCTCTTCTCACACTGAGTACAGTGGTACAGCTTCTCTCCAGAATGAACTCGCTCGTGTGATTTCAGGTTTCCAGACTGAGTGAAACTCTTGTCACAATATGAGCACTTGTAAGGTTTTTCTCCAGTATGAATTCTTTGGTGCTGTTTCAGTTCACCAGATGTAAAAAAGCTCTTCCCACAGTCACAGCACACATGATCTCTCACTTCATTATGTGTTTTCTGGTGCAGTTTAAAACTGTCCAGTCGTGAATAACTCTTTACACAGAGAGAACACACATAAGGCTTCTCATCTGAATGAACTCTCAGGTGTTTTTTTAGATTTGATGATGAAATAAAATCTTTACCACACTGATCACAGTTAAATGTTTTTTCTCCAGAGTGAATGAGCAGATGATAACTGAGAGTTGATGCTTGAGAAAAACTCTTTCCACACTGAGTGCATGGATATGGTTTCTCTCCAGTGTGAATTCTCATGTGTGTGATAAGGTTTACTTTCCGTGTGAAACTCTTTCCACACACGACCCCTCGGGCGGCCAGGGCGGAGGCGACCCCTCGGGCGGCCAGGGCGGAGGCGACCCCTCGGGCGGCCAGGGCGGAGGCGACCCCTCGGGCGGCCAGGGCGGAGGCGACCCCTCGGGCGGCCAGGGCGGAGGCGACCCCTCGGGCGGCCAGGGCGGAGCAGACACCGGCCCAGGAGCAGACACCGGCCCAGGAGCAGACACCGGCCCAGGAGCAGACACCGGCCCAGGAGCAGACACCGGCCCAGGAGCAGCCGACACTGGCTCCGGCTCAGGAACAGACACCAAAACTGTAATAGCCACAAGAACAGACACAAACACAGAAACAAACACTGGCTCTGGCGCTGGAACAGGCACTGGCTCTGGAACAGACATTGGCTCCGGCTCTGGAACAGGCACAGGCTCTGCCTCCGGCTCTGGAACAGGCACAGGCTCTGCCTCCGGCTCTGGAACAGGCACAGGCTCTGCCTCCGGCTCTGGAACAGGCACAGGCTCTGCCTCCGGCTCTGGAACAGGCACAGGCTCTGCCTCCGGCTCTGGAACAGGCACAGGCTCTGCCTCCGGCTCTGGAACAGGAGACAGGGGGAATGTTCAGGATCCGAGCCAGACGCTCCAGATAGTCCAGGTCCAGGAAGGCATACGGCACTGGCTCTGCCTCCAGCTCTGGAACGGGCACTGGCTCTGCCTCTGGCTCTGGAACGGGCACTGGCTCTGCCTCCGGCTCTGGAACGGGCACTGGCTCTGCCTCCGGCTCTGGAACGGGCACTGGCTCTGCCTCCGGCTCTGGAACGGGCACTGGCTCTGCCTCCGGCTCTGGAACGGGCACTGGCTCTGCCTCCGGCTCTGGAACGGGCACTGGCTCTGCCTCCGGCTCTGGAACGGGCACTGGCCACAAAACTTGGCCAGACGGGTTCCCCTTAAAGATTCTAGGTCATCGGTGGAAGGGTGCTCAAGGGAATTGACCGCCATGGCCTCCTCAGTCTGGCGGGCCCATAATGCAAAGCATTGAAAAATGTTAATACGGGTAGGGACCTCTTCGACTGGCGAATTCCCTCTCTGTTGCCTCCTCTCTGTCTTCGTGGTTGGGAAAGAGCCACAAAAATCCATACCGCTGGATCTATGTTGTGACGGAGTCGTTCTGTCACGGGGACACACAGGAGAACAGGTAGATCCAAAAACAGTATGTTTATTGTTAGGGCAATCCAATTCGTCGTCATCCATGCAAAGGTCAAAATCCAAGTAATCAGAATCGTAGTCATCCATGCAGGGGTCGAAATCCATATTAATCAGTCCAAAAACAAATACACAAAATAAACAAGAAACAGACTACTAACAGACCTCAGAAGTGTAGCGTGACATACAACAACGACTCCGTGACAAACACTAAAACAGACAGGGTATATATACACACAGAACTATACAATGTATAACAGGGAACAGCTGGGTACAATGATGACGGGGAACAGCTGAGTGCAATGAACAGTGATTGGTACAGACAAGGATTGTGGGGAATGCAGTTCCAGAGTGAATGGTCACAGTATGGGGAGGAGACCTCTAGTGGACACCTGGGGAAACACAAACCAGACACTGTGACAGAAATAACACATTAGCTGACCGGAGAGAATAATATGGAATTTTTAACAGTAAACTTCTTGCACAAAATAAATTCAGGTACTTTCAAGGACCTGTATCTATCTATGTATGTTTATTTTCAAAAACTTTCCAGGGCCTTGAAATATTTTTTTCATATTCACAAACTTTCAAGGATTTCAAGGACCCATGGGAACCCTGTTAGTTAGAAAGCTACAACTTAAAAACAACTTCCACAAAACTAATGTTACACTTTTAGGAATGAGGCGATGTCACTTCCTGGTGCAACACATTTATTTATCTGCATAAAACACAAGAAAAAGCATTGTTCAAGCAAGGAGCACATTTCTCTGCACTTTCGCGCTTCATCTCGTGCTGGATACTACTTCTACACTCTTATCCTGTGATACCTTCACAAATTATCCTCAACAATCACATATCTGATGTCTAGGCTGATATGTCACACTAGACACATTACTCTTTATACAATACTCAATTCTAAAGAAATACATGTTCTATACACAAACACATTAACATAGATCTAAACATGTATTGTGCCCGCTATCAGATGACATAAAAGGAAAGGTCTGACAAATAACATCATTAAAGTACCACAAACTCTATAAACAAACATGTAAATAGCATTTGGAATTAGAATAGATATTCAGATATCAGTAATAGTTTAGTCTATATTCACATTACTCTAGCATTGATAACTGCACATATATTTCTAATACTCTTTCATATCACTTTCACTTGTCTTTAATCCGTTTTTTTACTCTTCCATGAAATATGCTAATAATGAACTGACTACATTATGAACTAGGTTTCAACCGTTTAACAGTTACCGTGTTATCACTATAAACTCTCAAAATGATTAATAAACTATTTTACCTCTAAACCTGACTGGGGTTCTTATTTAACAGTATTGACTTAGTTTTTTTCATATAATAGCTGACAAAGCAACGCTAAACGAGGGTAACATGTATATGCGAGGACTAACAACAGTCACGTGTGCCTTGTTAACTCAAACTGCCTAGACTCGTCACTACACACATCTTAATCAACGTCCGTACACATTTATTCGGTTAATTATGTCTCGTCCCGCACTCACATGTCGAGTATATCTCTTTTTAAGCTTTGATTCCTCCGTTTTGCTCACGTTAAAAGTTACTAATTTTCCTGTTGAGTAGTTAACACTCTCGTCCGCCATTTCACGCATGACACTCTTAATCACGGTCAAAACTTCACTTTTCTTAACGTCTCAGGCACGAACTACGGCTCTATACGAACACAACACTGTTATGCATTTACCAGTATATAGGTTATTGTCAGCTTACCTGCATAAAACACAAGAAAAAGCATTGTTCAAGCAAGGAGCACATTTCTCTGCACTTTCGCGCTTCATCTCGTGCTGGATACTACTTCTACACTGCTAGCTAGTCAGCCACCCATGCGTTGTGCAACTCACGGGTGCCCCCTGCTGACGACTCCGAGTCTCACCCAATTGAACACAATGCAATAAAGTAATACAAGTAACTAACAATAACATTACCAGTTCGAAATTTAAAGGGGGGTGCACTGATATCGGTCCCGTTTTATATTCTAAGGGCTACACTCTCCCCCACAAAACTAAATGTCTCCTGACATTTCCCGGAACAACTGAACATTTCTTTAGAAAACCTCAGCCATCCAAGGCCTCCAGTAACCCTTAGTCTGTGCTACCTGACTCTCTGTTATCTTACAGTCTCGTTTTACCAAGGACGGTTGACCCAATGTGTCATAACTCAGTACCACAGGCTGACGTCTCAGTCTCTGGGGTCGCGGTCCTACCGCATGTCGCTCTCCTAGCGTCCGAACCAGCGGGTCGGCCTCTGATTCAACATTCTCAGACCTGTCAGAACTCACATCAGGTCTCTGAGATTGTAGTGGCACATCCTCTTCGCTATGTAGTGGCACATCCTCTTCGCTATGTAGTGGCACATCCTCTTCGCTATGTAGTGGCACATCCTCTTCGCTATGTAGTGGCACATCCTCTTCGCTATGTAGTGGCACATCCTCTTCGCTATGTAGTGGGTGAAAGGGTTCTGCCAGAGGATTCAGTGAAGTGTGACTCTGCTGTCTCCCCCTGCCAGATCTCAGATTCCACTGGTAGGTACCACTGTCTTCGTCGTCAGAGGTTTCACTTGGCTCTGGTTGCTGCTGTCGTTGTGGCTTGGTTCTTTTCTTTGAGGAGCTCAGGGAGCCTTTCCATGGCTGACGAAGCCCTGCCGGTGTCTGATCAAGGGGTAGGAAATCACAGGGCAACAGCAGATTTCTGTGAACCACTCTGTCCCTTCCTTTACCATTTTCTGGACTGATCTCATAAACAGGACTCCCATCAGCTTTCCTCTCCTTCACCCTGTACACCTGACCTTCCCAGTAAGACTGAATTTTTCCAGGCCCCCCTCTGGGAGTGAGATTTCTGAGAAGGACTCTATCACCTGGCTGGAGGTCTCTTCCCTGCACTTTCCGGTCGTAGAGGACTTTTCCACGAACTGCTCCTTTGACCGCTGTTTTAGCCGCAATCTCGTATGCCTCTTGCATTCTTGTCTTCCAGTGACTCACGTAGTCATCATAGGTGTCGTGGGCCTCATCTTTTTCAAGACTAAAGAACAGATCAATGGGCAGGCGAGGAGAACGTCCAAAGGTAAGGAAATAAGGCGCGTAACCCGTTGCCTCGTTCTTTGTGCAGTTGTACGCGTGGACAACTTTCGCGAGGGACTCCTTCCAATCCTCCTTCTCCTCTTCCTCCAAGGTACGCAGCATGGACAACAGGGTGCGGTTAAACCTTTCCACCTGCCCGTTACCCTGGGGGTGATATGGTGTTGTGTGCGAGCCCTGGATGCCAGAGAGTTTTTTTAAGCTAGCCATCAGTCTGTTCTCAAACTCTTTGCCCATGTCGTGATGTAGTCTGCTTGGAAACCCAAACTTGAGTGCAAAATCGTTGAAAATCTTGTCAGCTACTGTTTTGGACGATTTATTCTTTGTTGCGTAGGCCTGCGCAAACCTCGTAAAATGGTCCATGACCACTAGTATATACTCATAGCCATGCTTGCATTTCTCCAAATGCAAGAAGTCTATCGAGACGAGCTGGAAGGGATAAGTGGTCTGGATGGGCACTAGAGGTGCACGGCTCTGCTTACTCGGCTTCTTCTTCTTGAGACATTCGCACACATTACTGACAAAATGTTCAACATCCTTGCTCATCTGTGGCCAGTAAAATCGTTCTCGTATCAGGTCAAGTGTCCTTTCGACCCCCAAGTGACCCATGTCCTGGTGCAGTTCTTTAAAGACCAGCGGATGATAAGCTTTGGGGAGCAGCAGTTGTTCTCGACGGGAAGTTCTGCGGCGCAAGACACCATCTGGACCAACTTGAACCTTGAGCCATTGTTTTAGCAGTATGGCCACTGCGGGGTTCTCTGCTTTCACTTCAGATCTACTTGGCCTCTTGTTTTGTAACTTGTACCAGAGGACTCTGGCCAGGATTTCATCCTCTTCCTGCGCTTTACGGATTTGATCTGTGGTAAGAGGTTTGCTGGTCTCACGGTCTTTCACTAAGCTCAAAGCACTGACCTGGATCAACCCAACACCCCGGCAAGGGTTCGTCTTTTCTGCTGTGACTCTCTCCATAGATGCACTGATGACATCTTGACTGGCCTCAGCCGTACAGCTACACATGTAGTCCTCAATGTCCAACGGCATCCTTGATAAACCATCTGCATCGGAGTTGTTTTTGCCTGGGCGGTACCTGATTGTGAAGTTGTAATCGGACAGCTCCGCCACCCATCTGTGTCCTGTTGCGTTCAGCTTTGCGGTGGTGAGTACATACGTTAGTGGGTTATTATCTGTATATACCACAAATGATGGGGCGTGATAAAGATAATCCCGAAAACGTTCGCAGATGGCCCACTTCAACGCTAAAAACTCCAGTTTTCCAGAGTGCAGATGGTATCTCTTCTCTGCTGGACTCAAGGTGCGGGAGCCATAGGCGATCACTCTCATCCTCCCCTGCTGTCTCTGGTATAACACCGCACCCAGACCAACTTGGGATGCGTCACAATGCAATACAAATTGTTGGGTGAAATCCGGATATCCGAGGACAGGGGGCTTTGTGAGTGCGTCTATCAGCTGAGTCAATGCTTCCTGATGGGAGCTGGTCCACTGTATAGGCATCTGTGATGGTAAATGACCCTGCTTTTTCTTTCCAGTTTTGTTGGACTTCTTCCTGATCGGCTCTAGAGTACAACTTTCGGGGTTTGGAATGGTGAGTAGGTTATAAAGTGGGTGGGCCACGCGGGAGAAATTGGGGATAAAGGGTCGGTAGTAGGAGAGGAACCCAAGAATCTGGCGCACATCACCCACAGTGGCAGGGGTCTTTTCCTTTAGCGCCTGCACTGGAGCCATCTCTTTAGGGTCCATTGTGTATCCCTCTCCTGTCACCAACTTGCCAAGAAACCTCACACTTGATTTAAACAGCTCACATTTCTTTGGGGTCAACTTCACACCATGTTCCTTGTAACGCTGGAGAACAAGACGGATGTGCTCCAAGTGCTCTTTAAAGCTCCTACTGTGTACCAGGTTGTCATCAAGGTAGGGGAGGCAAATTGTGTCTCTCAGATCCGCCAAACAGTGCTCCATACTCCTCTGAAACTCTGCGGGTGCCGAACTCAGGCCAAAGGGTATGCGCACCCATTCATACAGCCCCCAGGGTGTGATGAAAGCTGTGAGAGGGCGGCTCTCCTCATCCAGATAGCCCTGGTGGTACGCTTTACCCTGGTCTAAGACCGAGAACCACGAGCTCCCACCCAAAGCATCCAACATATCCTGAATCCTCGGTATCGGATGGCGGTCGGGGACTGACTTATGGTTGAGTTCTCTGAAGTCAACACAGAGACGAAGACTGCCGTCCTTCTTGCGGACACACACCACCGGCGATGAATAAGGGGATCGAGAATGTGTGATCCACCCTCTTCTCAATAGATCCTGCAAGTACTCCTTAACTTCATTGTGAAGAGGCTTTGGGACGGACATGTAGGTCTTCTGGACAGGGCTGGTATCTTGGAGGGTTATATGCATCTTGAGGGATGGTATACAACCCACATCATCACTGTCAAAGGAAAAGGCTTCACATTCCTCCCTCAACACTCTCCTTACCGCCTCCTGCTGCCCTTCTGGGAGATGACAGAGATCTACAGGGGGGTCCCATGACATTGGTCTTCCTGCTTGCTTGTTATCTGGCTGTGTTTTACTTACTTCGCTAGACTTTGTCTCTTTGTTGTCCATTACGGCTATCGTCTCCTTCTCCTTCGTTTGCACCGCTGATGTGTATACGGTCTTGATGGGCTCCAGGTAACCAATCACTCTGTGACGGTCAAGATAGATGGTGCGATCCGTAGTGTTGGTCACGGAGATGGGTATGTATGGCACTCTCTTTTCTGGGATCTGCACCAGTACATCATTGTATATCACGCCTTCTGGTGGAGGATTAAGCATGTCAGGTGAAAAGAACATCTGTTGGCCTTGAGCTCGTGAACTCACATGCGCTCTTATATAGACGGTGGTAACTTGTTTTGATGGTATGGGTACTCTTTTTCCGCCAGTACAAACTACTCCAGTCTCTGAATCAGCATTCTGCATCAACTTCACCACACGATGAGCAGTTTTCACTGTTATCGCAAAAGCTTTACTCACTTTGTGTGCCAACTGCTTCCTTTCACCTTCAGTGTTTTCCTCTTTTCTGTTGAGGATGGCCTCAATGACGTTGTAACCGATAATGGGGTCACTGGCAACGGCTGGGTCGCTTGACACCAGTACTGGCACTTGTAAATCATTTGTCTTGGTGTGGTCACTGCCTAGTCTGAAACTGACTTCAATCCACCCGATATATGGAATGGGTGTGTCATTAGCAGCATAGACTGTCAGTGTCTCACCCCCCAATAACTCTGAGATGGGTTTGACAACCGTGTGGGGTAGGTGGTTCAGTCGCCAGAGGTCATTCACAATGCTGGATTGTGCTCCCGTGTCCCACAGGGCTCTAACTGGGCAATTGTCCATAACGCAATCCACAATGCATCGGCTACCCACAAGGCTTATCAACTGTGGCTGGTGTCGAGGCGGTATGTAGTTAATCACACTTACAGCTGATGATGCTCCGGCTACTCTTTTTTCACAGGCTGTTGTTGGTTGCATGACTGGGATGGGCGGTGGCTGCTCGTTTCGGGGCAATTGGCTTTGGACTACTGCTGGCCCCACCTCAATAGTCCCTGCCCGTTTCCCGACGTGGTTCTGCACCCGCGAGAGAAGTGGCCCTCCTGCCCACATTTGAAACAGTGCGAACAGTTCTCGCCTATTCCTTCCTCCTTGCACTTTTTGCAGCCTCTCCCTCCCTGCTTCAGTCCATGAGGTCGGGGACTTGCTTCCATTACAGCCCGAAACATCTGCTGCATTTCCTTACGAAGCTCTTCCATCATCTGCTGTGCGTTTATGCTGTCAGGCTTAGTCTCATTCCGCTTTACCGTTTTAATTGAGGCTGTTGAGTCGGACTCCATGTGTTTAGAGGGGCTCTGAACAGCTGTGGATTTCACCTGAGAGTCTGCTTGAAGCTCTTGTACTTTGAGAGTTTTACTAGCAGTGGATCTTTTTCGTTTCTCCTGTCTCTCACTTTCGACTTTGGCCGCCTCATCCACTTGCTGTATCAGTTCCTCATCGGTTATGCTCACATCGCTGAGGTGGGGAAGAATTTGGAACTTCACAGAATCGCTCAACAGTCCAGTTTCAATCGAGCGGAGGAACTTGCGCTGAATGACAGCTCTGCTGTACTGCTCATCGGTGTCTTCGTTCGTGGCTTTCCATAACAGTTTCTCTTTCAGCTCGATCGCCCGGAATACAAAGTTCAGGGCAGTCTCTTTGGGCTCTTGAGAGATGTTAAGAAGCTGGTGGTAAAGCTCTGTCGAACTGTCTACTCGATAGTGGCCCTTTAGGATGGTGAGGAGTGCACTGAGGGTCAGCCCACGCTTGATCTCTAACATGTCTCTCAACGGCAATCCTGGACTGACAGCCCTGATTACAGCCTCGACTACTTCAGTCTGTGTGTGCCCCTTCTGTACTCCCAGCTCGATCTGGCGGACTAAACTGAGATATGACAATTTGTCCCTCTGACCACTCTCTCCAATTTGCCCACAAATTTTAAACTCTCTTCGCATCGTTACCTCAGGCAATGGGCTAATGGGCTCTAGCCGGCTCTTGAATGGTGAATCGGTCTTTAAAAGAGAGGTGTGTGGTGAGAAATCCTTTTTTAGTTCTTCTTTTGGAGCTGGCTTCTCTGATGGGTACCCTTTCTCCGATTGACCACGCCCCTTACTGTGTTTTTCAATGAATGATAATAACTCAACACAGTACTGTTCGCCTTCATCGCCGTCTAGTTTCTCCTCCAGCCCATCCAATTGACACTCGGCCATCCTGATGAGTGCCCTCCGTGTCCTGCTGCGGGACTCTCCACTGTCCAGGCTATCACATTTCAGGTACCTGCAGACATCCACAAGAGACTCTTCCCCTAACTGCCACAGAGCTGCACTCACTTGATCACGCACGTTCTGACTGGCGTCCATCTTGTTTCAGGTTCGACTCGTTGGGAAGGAGGGGGTTAATGGTGTTGGTCACTATCGCCTCCTCCTGGCTGGCTCGCCAAAATATGTTACACTTTTAGGAATGAGGCGATGTCACTTCCTGGTGCAACACATTTATTTATCTGCATAAAACACAAGAAAAAGCATTGTTCAAGCAAGGAGCACATTTCTCTGCACTTTCGCGCTTCTTCTCGTGCTGGATACTACTTCTACACTCTTATCCTGTGATACCTTCACAAATTATCCTCAACAATCACATATCTGATGTCTAGGCTGATATGTCACACTAGACACATTACTCTTTATACAATACTCAATTCTAAAGAAATACATGTTCTATACACAAACACATTAACATAGATCTAAACATGTATTGTGCCCGCTATCAGATGACATAAAAGGAAAGGTCTGACAAATAACATCATTAAAGTACCACAAACTCTATAAACAAACATGTAAATAGCATTTGGAATTAGAATAGATATTCAGATATCAGTAATAGTTTAGTCTATATTCACATTACTCTAGCATTGATAACTGCACATATATTTCTAATACTCTTTCATATCACTTTCACTTGTCTTTAATCCGTTTTTTTACTCTTCCATGAAATATGCTAATAATGAACTGACTACATTATGAACTAGGTTTCAACCGTTTAACAGTTACCGTGTTATCACTATAAACTCTCAAAATGATTAATAAACTATTTTACCTCTAAACCTGACTGGGGTTCTTATTTAACAGTATTGACTTAGTTTTTTTCATATAATAGCTGACAAAGCAACGCTAAACGAGGGTAACATGTATATGCGAGGACTAACAACAGTCACGTGTGCCTTGTTAACTCAAACTGCCTAGACTCGTCACTACACACATCTTAATCAACGTCCGTACACATTTATTCGGTTAATTATGTCTCGTCCCGCACTCACATGTCGAGTATATCTCTTTTTAAGCTTTGATTCCTCCGTTTTGCTCACGTTAAAAGTTACTAATTTTCCTGTTGAGTAGTTAACACTCTCGTCCGCCATTTCACGCATGACACTCTTAATCACGGTCAAAACTTCACTTTTCTTAACGTCTCAGGCACGAACTACGGCTCTATACGAACACAACACTGTTATGCATTTACCAGTATATAGGTTATTGTCAGCTTACCTGCATAAAACACAAGAAAAAGCATTGTTCAAGCAAGGAGCACATTTCTCTGCACTTTCGCGCTTCATCTCGTGCTGGATACTACTTCTACACTGCTAGCTAGTCAGCCACCCATGCGTTGTGCAACTCACGGGTGCCCCCTGCTGACGACTCCGAGTCTCACCCAATTGAACACAATGCAATAAAGTAATACAAGTAACTAACAATAACATTACCAGTTCGAAATTTAAAGGGGGGTGCACTGATATCGGTCCCGTTTTATATTCTAAGGGCTACACTAACGTCACAGAATTAAAGATATTTCACTATACGTTTGATTTATCTGAATCTCAGAGTTTAATTTAATAATTGAATCTTTAGAAACCTTTTACTTACAAAATCACACATTGTCAGGGAAATGATCATTTTATTTGTTGTTATTGTAGTTATTGTACATCTGTACGTTATTGTACATCTGTTTATGTAATAACAGGCTTTATGTAACTGTTAGACAAATAAATTGTCCAACGAAAGTGCCAAATCTTGGTCTTTATTCAAAAAGATATGAATGAACAATCTTCCCGCACTGGAGAGAAGAATCTCAACTTCTAATATCTGGGTTATACAATATAAGTTTAAGGGGAGTAATACAAATCTAACCAATAGAACCATACATTACATCATAGCATATCATATATATGTTATATAACAAGTCTATTAATGGTCAGTATCCGGCGAGATCCCCTCTAGGTCCTTGAGAACCAAAAGGCTTCTATAATACATAATACATAGGAAGGACAGAACTCTCTCTCAGAGTAAACTTTCTTTGAGTAAGCAATCAATCAAAATAATTTTCAATAATATTCTTGTTCTCCAACATATAAAACACAAATCTTGTGGCATTTCACAGCAACACTAGTTTATAAGTTAACTAAATACACATTTACTTTATGTGAATCTAACTAAAAATTTGCTCACTGTGACACAGAACAATGCTTTTTAATATGATTCACTAGATTCTTTGATTGAGTGAAGCTCTTCTCACACTGAGTACAGTGGTACAGCTTCTCTCCAGTATGAACTCGCTCGTGTGATTTCAGGTTTCCAGACTGAGTGAAACTCTTGTCACAATATGAGCACTTGTAAGGTTTTTCTCCAGTATGAATTCTTTGGTGCTGTTTCAGTTCACCAGATGTAAAAAAGCTCTTCCCACAGTCACAGCACACATGATCTCTCACTTCATTATGTGTTTTCTGGTGCAGTTTAAAACTGTCCAGTCGTGAATAACTCTTTACACAGAGAGAACACACATAAGGCTTCTCATCTGAATGAACTCTCAGGTGTTTTTTTAGATTTGATGATGAAATAAAATCTTTACCACACTGATCACAGTTAAATGTTTTTTCTCCAGAGTGAATGAGCAGATGATAACTGAGAGTTGATGCTTGAGAAAAACTCTTTCCACACTGAGTGCATGGATATGGTTTCTCTCCAGTGTGAATTCTCATGTGTGTGATAAGGTTTACTTTCCGTGTGAAACTCTTTCCACACTGAGTGCATGTACACGGTTTCTCTCCAGTGTGAACTCTCATGTGTGTGTTAAGGTTTTCTTTTCGTGTGAAACTCTTTCCACACTGAGTGCAGGTGTGCGTCTTTTTGGCTTTTGTTCTTTGAATCGTAAAGTTACGATGTTCCTCCTCCACTTCATTCAGTTCTTGTCTTTGCTCTTTCACTCTCACCTGGTCTAAAATGCAAATAAATACACTCAGTTCAAGTGAAACATTATTTAATAGCAGAAAGCAGCAGACATCAGATCTTTCACTTTTTTTTCTGTCATTCACTTGTTTATATAGTAAAAATATGTTTGACAACTGCTATATACAAGGTTATGATCATTTGGATGTATTTCTACATAATTTATCACCCATATACTGCTTATTAATTCACATCTACCAAAGCATCAACAATGAAGAATCAAGAATGGACACCAACCTGTTTGTTCCTCAGTATCTTCATGTTTGATTCTGGATGGTTCTGGATCACTCATGTCTTCAATCTCCTCTTTAATAAACTCCATCTTTAACAGTCACACAGATTTCAGCTGCTACTCCTGGACTTTGTCCTTCTCTTGTAGGATGATGGGAATATTCCCAGTATTTATTGGTGAATTGTTGTGGGAGGGGCTTCACTGCAGGTGTGAACTGTGATCACTGTGTTTTTATCCAATCTGCATTTAAAAAGTACAGGGTCATCATGTTTAACTGCTGCTGAAAAACCTCTTTGTCTCCAAAAGTTCCCTGTTTTCAGCTCATTCATTATGGTGATGTCTGAGATCTTCAGTAAATTGGCACATTAAATCGTTTTATTGGAGTCAACAGGCTGAAACAAACTACAGCATCATCACCTTTAACTTCAGTTCTTGTCTTTGCTCTTTCACTTCCATTGGGTCTGAAACATTAAAACATATTCAGTTGTTAGAATGAGGTCTGGAGGATAAATGTGAATTTTCAAGTGAACCCTTTTAATAACAGAGAACAAGTGAGATCTGTTGATCAAATATCAAATTTTGTTTGTACTAAAGGTTAGTTTTGTCAATCTTGTTGCTTGTCATATTGTGAGTGACAACTAGAGCTGGGTTTCGATTCAAATTTCAAGAATCGATTCGATTCCGATTCTCAAGATCTTGAATCGATTATCATTATTCGATCCGATCCGATCTGATCCGATCTTCGAGATTTAGACAGATGTTTTTGAAAAAAGCATTTTTTTCCAGCTGTTACCTGAATTACAGGTATGCAACATATTGATAATATTATTAAAGACATTCAACTGCAAATTAATGGAGTCGGGGTTGCCAACTCTCACGCATCTGGCGTGACACTCACGCATTCAGCCTCAATCTCACGGTCTCACGTTCAACAAAGAAATCTCACGCTAAATTAGACATTCTTCTGTGCTGTATTTTTTCCACTCATGTGCACTAATTTCCGAATTACTATGAGCAAGTTAAGGCTTTTAACTACTGATTGGACCACTGCATTTTCTCATGCAGAGAAAAATCGCGGACAAAGAGGACACTGACACCGACAGACTAGACAGAGAAGGTTACTTTTGATATGGAACAAATTCTCAGCTGTCAGATTCTGTCAATATTTCCAACGTTTTGGCGCTTTTAAATGTGACCGATCGCTGTAGCGCGTCAGTTCAAACGGCACGTGATACAGTAGCCTAGTAGTAAATAAAATTACAAAACCTTTAGAAAACACAAGTGTGTCACAGTTTTGTGAAAACCTTCAAGTACTCCAGGTATAAGACAGATCGCAGCTTTGAGTGTTTGTGGACTTTTCAAAGCAACCGCTTGCTTAACGTTCCTGACCGCCATGTTCGTTGTTTTAATGTCCTTCCACCTCACGCGCATGCGTGAATTCAATGACGCGGCAAGTTAAAGTTCATGGGGAAAATGTAGGGCTATTATTAAATCGATCCTCTGAGTTACGGATCGATCTTTAGAAATTAATATGAAAATCGATTCAGAATTGGTGAATCGATTTTTTCAACACAGCCCTAGTGACAACTGCTGTACAAGATTATGATCTAAGTGCATTTATGTAATATATTCCTAGATTAACTGCTTATTTTTGGTGTGAGAGACCCGGGTGCGAATCCACTGTGAGACACCAATGTGTCCCTGAGCAAGACACTTAACCCCTAGTTGCTCCAGAGGCGTGCGACTTCTGACCTATATAGCAATTGTAAGTTGCTTTGGATAAAGGCGCCAGCTAAATGAATAAATGGAAAACTAAAGACGCCTCAAATATCCTGTCGGATACTCAATGAACTTAAAAATGTGATTTAAGTGCCTCAAAGCTCTTTCTCCTATAGTAGGGTTACTGGTGGAGCATTGGCAATCTTTGCGGTTCTGTGAGGCCAGAATAAGATTATTATTATCCTATTATTATTACCCATTTTGGGTACCCATACCCAAATGAAATATATTAGATCTGCTGCTATTAGTGATGACGGCAGATGAAGGTTTATTATAGAGCAGCTGTACCCACCTCAAGAACTTGTCCCCTAACCCAAATTTCTGCAAAGTATAAAATAAGTAGGGCCACTCAACACGATCAAATGCCTTTTCGGCATCTAATTAAATAACTAAAGTGTCAAGTTTTTTGATTCTGTGAGATATTAATTATGTTTAAAAGCCGTCTGACATTGTGGCTAGAACTCCTTCCTTTAATGAAACCAGTCTGGTCCTCACAGACTAATATTGGCAGTACTTGCTCTAATCTAAGTGCAAGTATTTTGGATAACAGTTTCAAATCAGAATTGAGTAGTGCTATCGGCCTGTAAGATCCACGGTCCTCTGGATCTTTCCCTTTTTTTAAATCAATGAGATATCTTCCTCTCTTAGTGAATCGGGCAACAATCCTATTTCAAAAGAGTGGTTTAACATCTCAAGAAGGGGATCCAGCAGGACATAATGGAATTCCTTATATAATTCAGAACTTATGCCATCCGGGCCCGGTGCTTTACCGGCCTGGAGACTTTGAAATGCGCGCATAGCCTCTTCTCTACTAACTGGGGCATCAAGAAGGTCCCTATAAGCTTGTGGGAGAGTTATCAAGGGCAAATTGTTGAAAAAGGAATACATTCGTTCTGCACCATCAACACATTTCTCAGATTTATATAAATCCGAATAAAATTCCCTGAACACATCATTAATTGAAGGATTATCAAAATATTGTTTGCCAGATGTGTCCGACACAGAGGTAATTAATTGTTGTTTTACCCTAATCTTAGTCAACTGAGCAAGATATTTACTGGGTTTGTTACCATGCTCATACAATTTCTGCTTAGAAAATAAAAAAAATGTATTAGCTTTTTGTGTTAACAACTAATCCAAAGAGGTCCTAAGGTTAGATATTCTTTCAAGTATTTTAGAATCTGATGTTGCATTAAATTCCTTTTTAGCATTATCAAGTTCAGTTTCAAGAAGTTTCTGCTTTGCCAATTGTCTGTGTCGCCTGCTAGATGAGTATGAAATAGTCAGCCCTCTAATATATGCTTTGCAAGTTTCCCATACTAAATATACAATACAATACAATTTTATTTGTATAGCACATTTAAAAACAACTGACGTTGGCCAAAGTGCTTAACAAGGCCAAGAGACATAAAATACAAGTAAAGCTTAATTAAAAGCTATTGAAAAGAAATGAGTTTTCAAAGAAGATTTAAAAATTGACAGAGTTTGGGCAGATCTGATGTGAGCTGGTAAGCTATTCCATAACCTAGGTCCGAAGGCTGCAAAGGCGCGATCACCCCTATTTTTTAGTCTGGTTCGAGGGACAGATAGTAATTTAGAGTGCCTCGATCTAAGTAATCTTGACTGTGTGATTGGGCGAAGTAATTCAGATAGGTACTGTGGAGTCTGGTTCTGTAATGACTTAAAAACAAATAAGATAACTTTTAAATCAATTCTGAATTTAAACTGGTGATATGTGTTCAAATTTACGCTTCCCTTTGAGAAGGCGTGCAGCTGCAGTTTGGACTAATTGTAAGCGAGTGATGCATTTCTGAGGGGCACCAATATATAAAGAATTACAATAGTCCAATCTGGATGTTACGAATGCATGTATGGCACAGTGAGAGCACAGGCACCACCAATCTGCCCCAGCTCGAGCCATTGCGGGCTCCTCGTCCGCGGCAAGCAGATCGTCTGCATCGGCTGTGGTGGCAGCAGCTTCAGCCGCCTCCGGTTCCTCCATAGCCCTCAGCTGCTCGTCGCTATACTGTGGCTCATAAAGGTAGCCACGAACATCCGTTTCTACCATAACTTCGTCAAAATCCAGATCCTCCATAATGCATCCGCCTGTGTATTCAGTACCTTCGTCCATATTTTCAAAAAGTTTCTCCCGGTGAAATCAAACGCACCGGCACTGATATGATAGGTCTGTTAGCGCATTAGGTCCAACCCCCTATGGGCGGGTTTGAAAGGGTGGGAACTAGTGCTTGTAGTCTTCAAAGAAATCCCCCCCTTTTACACTTCCTCCTACAATGACGTAAAATGACAATTTTTGCGTCATTGTAGGAGGAAGTGAAAAAGGTAAATAGAGGATTTCTCTCGTCTCAGGGGAAAATGAATGAGTGTTGCACGACCAATCAATAGTATGACTGGTTTTCTAACAATGGAAATCTTAATACAAATGGGTGGAGTAACCCTTTAAGGTTGTTATCAAACCAGACCCCCAAATTTCACACACAGGTGGTGCTATATGGTAACAACGTTTGTAGATCAAAATCATGAGTACTACGATCATTGGGGCCAAACAAGATAATTTCAGTTTTGCTCTCATTGAGACTCAAGAAGTTACTGGAAAGCCAGAGTTTCAGTTCATCCAGAAAGTCCAATATTGGCTTTAAAGCAAGCTTGTCATCACGCTTCAAAGGCAAGTACATTTGAGTGTCATCGGCATACAGATGGAAAGAATCCCATGTCTAGATAAAATAGAAACCAAGGGGAGCATGTATAGATTAAACAGTTCCGGGCCAAGAATAGAACCCTGAGGAGCGTACGAGAAGTACGAGCGGAACCATTGTAGCACCGTACCCCGAAAACCCATACACGCTTCAAGACGAGAAATTAAAATATTGAGATCGACCAGGTCAAAAGCAGAGCTAAGATCTAACAAGACCAAAGCCACAGATTGCCCGGTATCAGTGGTCAGCAATATATCATTCATGACTCTTAAAAGTGCAGATTCCGTACTGTGGCGAGATTTAAAACCAGACTGAAATTTCTCATAAACCTGACTATCATTCAAGAAAGACTGGAGTTGACTCAAAACCACTTTTTCAAGATTTTTTTAGATAAAGGGTAAATTTGAAATTGGGCAGAAGTTTCTCAGAATTGTCGAATCCAAACTAGAGCTCTTAAGCTTAGGAAAAACTGAAGCATGTTTCAGGCTGTTGGGAACAACCCTGGTGTGAAGACATTTGTTGATAATAGACAACAAGTCAGGACCGATAGCATGAAATACATGCTTAAAAAATATAGTGGGAATCACATCCTGAAAACAACTAGTAGGTTTTAAAATTGTAACAATCTCAGTTATAGAGTCAAAGGAGACAGGCTCAAAGACAGACCATATGGAAGAGCATACGGGGACTCCAAGTGTCATACAGGCTGACAAAGGCATTTGAGATCTAATCAGTGAGATCTTCTCATTAAAATATATGGTGAATTCCTCACAGAGAGAGTCCGACATCTCTGGGAACTGATTAGTAGGGGGATTTAGAGCAGAATCAATTATTGAAAATAAAACATTGGGCCTATTACTGTGAAGTCGAATCAGCTCAGAAAAGTAGTAACATTTAGCAGCTTTAGCAACTCGCTGGAAAGGAGAGAGGGAATCCTTTAAAATTTCATAGGAAACATGTAGTCTGTGCTTGTTCCACTTGCGTTCAGCCCTTCTACAGATCTGTCTGAGAGAACGAACATTGTCATTGAACCATGGTTTTAAAGCATGATTATGTTTATGTTTCTTTTCCCTAGGAGGAGCAACAGCATTTAAGACATTAGAGCAAATATAATTAAACAAATTCAAGTGATTATCAGCATCTAAGGAACTTAAAGATTGAACCATGTCTAGATTCTCATGTAAACCGGGATATAATGCCACAAAGTCCTACTTTGAACAGTCATTAAAAATGTGAGTCATCCGTGAGCAAGTATGATGCTTATTTGTAGTATCATTAAAAGGTAGAGAGAACAGAATCGGAAAATGATCCGACATGCCAGTATTACTGATGCTAATGTCCGATACAAGTAAACCACCTGACAAAATTAAATCTAAAGTATGTCCCTGAATATGAGTGTGGCCAGACACCCACTGATCCAAGTCAAAAGAGGCAGTAAGATTTAGAAACTCTTTGGAGAGTGGCTTAGAATCACAGCACACATGAATGTTGAAATCACCCAAAATTAAAATTCTATCATATCTAGTAACAAGATCCCCCACAAACTCTGCAAACTCATTTAAAAAATCCTTGTTCGGCTGAGGCGGACGATAAACCAATGCAAATACCAGTGAGTTAGTTGATGTGGGCTGCACCAATTGCACTTCGAAGGTGCGACAAGGGCTAGTTATTAGACTGCGGCAGGGATAATGTTTTTTAAACTGACGCTAGTCCCCCACCGTGGTGAATTAAAGAAAAGGCAATCCTGTGGAACTAGTTCAGTGAATGGACTTAACTCATCAGGCTTAATCCATGTCTCAGTAATACATACGATATCCAAATCCTGCGTTGTGAAGAAATTGTTTATTAAAAATGTCTTGTTTACTACTGACCGGGCGTTGATCAAAGCCACCTAAAGTGGCGGTGCAGCTTCCTCCAGCTGTGTTGTTCGCGTTAGCGAGTGAAGATTGAGAAGATTCACTCCACGACGTCGAAAGCTGGGGGAGACGATGCCCGAGAGCGCAGATGAAGAGCTTCGAACAACAGGTCGAAGCCACCGATGTGAGGGGAAAGACCATGCAAAGGCACTGGCGAAGCGCCACTCGCAGGTTAGCGCAGGACCAATACACATGGGCGAAGACCGCAAGAGACTTCAAACGAGTAGCAATTCCACCCCGCTTGCCACACTTCCTCCGACGCTGTCGCCTCCAAGGAAGATCAGCGGGATACCAGCGCAGTTGTGCAGGAAGGTGCTGGTGCGCAGGTGGTGGAAATCGGCAATATTCACCAACGTCACTATTGATTGAATCGATAGTTATGCGGATATTTAGTAATGTTTGACGATCATACACAAATGACATATTGCAGTCCGAAGTCAGTAGGGACAAACATAAAAACAAACATAAAATCATAAAAAGACGGGCTAATTGAGTCAGTAGAGTTAATTGAAAGAAATATTTTGAGCTCTGTACAAAAAAAAGAGAGAAAAGCCATATCCTTAAGTAAGCTAGTGTTAAAACGCCATCTTTTCGTTGTGGGACTGCCTGAACTAATATATCTAAATATACAGCCGCATGATCTGATACTAAAATATTACCCAACTCACAGCCAGCGACCGATTGCAAAAACAGCTTATTAATGAGAAAATAGTCAATTATTGAGTGACATTTGTGTGTGGCAGAATAGAAGGTAAAGTCCCTTTTTGTGGGGTTTAAAGTTCGCCAAGCATCCAAATAGTCTAGTTCTTCACAGATAGCTACTAATGCCTTTGACTGCTTAGTATGAGAGGGATTTCTAACAGGCCATTTGTCCATCAAAGGGTTCATCAGGCAGTTAAAATCCCCTCCAATTATAAGTGTTTCAGAGGGATATACAGAGAATTTAGCAAGGGTTGACGTGAGAAATTCAGGGGAAAAGTTTGGAGGAAAATATACATTTAGCAAGGACACCTATTCCCCATAGAGAACCCCATTAAGATAAACGTATCTACCAAATCAGTCTTTGTCACTCATTACAACATTAAAGGGGATGTTCTTATTAATAAGTATAGCAACCCCTCTCCTACCCAGAAAGCAAAAAATATCCGCACGGCTTCTTTTTTGCCGCCGGCCCTAAGCTGTCGGCTATAGGTGCGTCCCACTGGCGGGGATGAAACGTTTGCCGCCGAATTCGTCACTCCCATTTCTTGCGAGATGCTGACTGCTTCATTTTCTCTGGTGGTTGCCTCCGTCTAATGGACCGCGATTTGAAATAAAAGGATTTCTACTCTCAAAATCGACCAGCCATGTTGGCTATTATTTTTTTTTGCTCCAAAGCCATTAGGGTTTATAACAGATTCGTGACTCTTGATTCCATGATAAGGTAAGGTTTAGGAAATGACATTTAAATTACTTTGAAACTCTGAAGCGATTATACAGTAAAATATATTGAATTATTTTATGCACTTAGGTGAAAATTGTTTACATTTCTTTGATTGGTGCACATTTGAGACATGCACCAATAAACCAAAAATAATTCCTTTTGTAAAACTTACTTGGCAATAAATATCTTTCTGATTCTGATTAGGTTTTAAAATAGATATTTAATTCATGGTATGAACAATTAAGCAGAATAAATTGATGAAGAAGACTTTTCACCAATGCCTGACTATCAGTGAACAGTGAAAGACATCTGCAACATGGCCAAAATCTTGGTTATACTTTATATATATTTTTTTTTATTAATTTGCAACCATGGTAATATCTATCAGCATAAACATGAAAATCCCTATTTTGACGTGAAGGATAAACTCAATGAAAAAGCTAAATTCTCCTCTGGTTTCAGTTGCGCAGAAATGTCGTTTATGTCTTAAATTTTTTTCCAACCTTGATTTTTTAGTGATTTTACCTTTTACAAGTAAGGGATTCATTTGCAATTACGACCTGTACAAATGATTAAGAAAGTGTTAAAGTCCCTGTAAAGGCAATTAAAAAAAAATCTAAACACATTATAAATGTTAAAAATGTATTGCTAAAACACATTACAAAGACTGAACTGTGAAGTACTGAATTGTGGAGTTAGACCGCACCTGCTGTGTTCAGGATTCTTTTGGGCGGGGCTAAAACGGTGGCTCGATCGCACTGGATTCTGAACTCGTTGCAGTTCCACTCTGGTTCGAAATGAGGGCGCTCACAGGACGAGTGCAGAATGAATGGTCTATGGAGATATACCCCTAAAAATCAACTTTTCTCAGGATATAATTTTTCGTCTAGTAATTTTAATGTTGTTTTCGAAAGGAGATGCAAAGAAATGACAGATTACTGGGTATTAGATTTTTTAGAGTCACTTATTTGCTTTAAAAAGTCTTTTAAAATGTCAATGACGTCATACACATCGTACGACCAGAGAACTGCTTTACGGCAATACTTCAGTCACTTTGGTGCTTTCGCGATCTGCACTTTCTTTTCTCTCGAGGCATCGACAACACAGCTGACACAGGTAAATACACGTGCTAGAAGAGTTAAGTCCGCCTTAACATTCTGGGGCTCGTTCTTCGTACGTTGCTTAAAACATCCGAGATCAAATGAGACATCCAAGATGATATCATCGTGCTAATCATGATCCGGCTAATTGGATTCTTCGAACACACCTGTTGTTTATGATTAGTATCGCTGGATTGAGTTATCTGAGATAATTGCGCGTTCATGCGCTGGGTTAAAAGGGGATATGTATCGATAGTAGAAACAATGATCAGCAACGCTGCTATTGGCTGTTCAGCATGGCCAAAGAACGCGCCCAGTTTTTCTCCCAAGGAGAACAAGAGCCTTTAATGGAAGGTTATGCCGAATTTGAATCTTTAATTAAAACGACAGGGAACACCTCGAAGTCTGCGAAATCCAGGAGAGAGGGCTGGCAAAAAGTAGCAGACAAATTAAATGCGTAAGTGCTGTCCATGGTAGATGTTTCTATCACTTTCTACAGTATGTATTTTTGCATTTTAATAATTTCATATTTATTTTGTTCTTTTATGTCAGAGCCTCCGCGGGACCCACTAGAACATGGGGACAAGTAAAAGTGAAGTACAAGAATTTTCTACAAAATGGTAGCCTTTAATTCTTATACTGTCTTTATTTTAAAAAGCCAATTTTTTCCTCTTTTTAAAAGCCACTGTTAAATAATGTGTTTGTCTGTTTATAACAGCCACCAAGAAAAAGGTGGTCCTGCACCACCACAATATACCCCAGCAGAGGAGCTGGCCCTTGGGTTGAATGAAAACCGACCCATTGTGGAGGGCATCCCTGGGGGCAGCTCTTCCTCAGACCCAAAGCCAGGGACCAGTAGCAGCAACACCTTTATTACTGGTAGGCTAAATGAGTTTTCAATTCTCTTAGTACACTGTAAAATTATTTGTTGCTGCATTAAATGAAGTATAATCCAAATGGCTTGTACAGTAATTTAAACCGTTTGTGAAAGTGAAAACTTTTAGTTAATATAAAATATATTGCCATGAGTTATTGATCACATTATATTTTTTACAGTGTTGTTAATTGTAATGACAATTTTTTTTGTTCCCCTCTTTTGTGCAGTTTTACATAATACACCAACACTTTTACCTGTTCCCAAGCAAGTGGTGGCTGAAGCATATGCAGTAAGTTGTGTACTTTTTCTAACTTGCATAAAGGGAAGAAAGTGCAACACTTTGTAATACCCATTTATTTCCATTGCACAGGACAGTGAAGAAACCCTCTCAGATGACTGTCCTTTGGAGGAAGAACCTGTAAGTGCATAAATAACTTTACACTAATTTGTATATACTTGTGTACCTATTCTTTCTGTCTGCAATATGAGTTGCAGGAGTCCACGCCTACAGAAAGGCCTACAGAAAGGCCTACAGAAAGGTCTACAGAAGAGTCTGCACAAAGAACTGATACAGAGGTGGACAGTGTTGTACTTTTACTTTTTACTTTTGTTGCATGAGGCATGTTTTGACCCTTTTTCTTTCACAAAATGACACAGGGTGACATCCGTTCCCTATATAAACGGCATCTTCAACAAAAAATCGAGTATTTTGACCTGAAAAAACACAAATTAAGAGTAGAAATTGAACTTGACAACTTGAAAAAGAGAAAAATTGCACTAGAGATAGAGTTGCTTCAAAAGGACCTTCAGAGTAAGTGCTAATACATCATTTGACACATAGTAGTATTGCTGACTTTAGATAACTATCTCTTATTGCAGTCAAAGGATGACTTGCTGGCTTTTCTTTATAAAGAATTGTTTAAATAAAACTCCAGGAACTAAGCATTTTTGTCTTGTCTTTTATTACACATTCAAAAATGGTGTTCCACAATTCTGTCCCGTGCAGCTCTGCCACTAGGTTGGTCCAAGTGCACTGGCTGGAGGTCATCATCAGGCTGCACCCCCACCACAGGGGTCCTCTCCTTTCTGATAGTGGCAATGTTATGCAATATGGCACATGCAACAATTATGTCACAGGCCCTGTCAGGTGCAACCCTCAGACCCTTCAGACACTGAAATCTTTCCTTTAGTTGCCCAAAGGTCATTTCAATGCGTGCCCTTGTCCTGGCTAGAGCTGCATTGTAACGGGTTTGTGGTCCAGGGTTTGGGTCAGGGAATGGCGTCATGAAGTACTGCCTGCAGGCATAGCCCCGGTCACCAAGCAGGACCCCGTCAAAATTCCCTGTATAATGGAAAAATGCAGTTTTGTTAGGCTCAGCATAAGTGTGTGTAATACTGTGAGCTTGACATTTATAAGTTCCCTTACCACGTTCAAATAATGTGCATAAATGTGACTCTCTGAAAATTCTTGAGTCATGCACTGATCCTGGCCATTTTGCTTCCACATTTGTTATATGGAACAGAGTCACACACCATCTAAGAGAATTTAGTCAGTCAACTGCATACTTTTTGATTACATTCATTTTTTTATGTAATATATTACTAATCTGGAATATTATAAATTGTAATAGTAACTTGCCTGCACATTTACACTGTGAACCCCCTTTCGGTTCACAAAATCCCCTTCATTGGGCCCTGGTGGGGCCTTGATGGGGACGTGTGTGCAGTCTATGGCACCAATCACGTTAGGGAAGCCTGAAGGACACATACTGTTAGTCATACTTTTTGGCATGGTCATGATTGCATGTCATTAACAATTATAAATGTACCTGCAATATCAAAAAAATTCTGCTTTACAACCTGGGGTCTTAAGTGGCTTGGAAATACCACAAAACCCCCTAAAAACTGCTTGAGTGCCAAGTAAACTTTGCGAATGGCACGACAGACAGCACTTTTCACTAAGTTCTCTGCATCTCCAATAGTGTAAAGGAACGTGCCACTCGCAAAGAATCTCAGGGCAATGCACACAGTCTGTGCAGTTGTCAAAGCCCGACTCCTCCGTGTTGAACATTTAATGTGTGGTTCCAGCAAATTAATGATGTAAATAACACCCTCACGAGAAAAACGATATCTCTCAAAAATTACACTGTCGCGCTGCGCTAAAGGATCCTGTCTATCCTGCAATACGCGATTAATTCGAAAAGCTCTGCGAATTATCCTCGCACCTTCCGCAACAGGTTGCTGTCGTAAAAATGGACAAGACATGGCTACGACAGACTTCCCGTATCACCTCCGCTTATAAAGCCGCAATCTAATCCTGTTTACATGAAATAAGCCTGCTCGCGAGCAGGTTCAAGCTGGCGCACCTGTTGCTATGACAGCAAGTCTAGGATGAGCTTCGAAGAACCAAACGATCCAAGATCATGCCAAATCGCCAACAATCAAATCCAGCTAACTGAGTTAGCGACGTACGAAGAACAGGCCCCAGGTCCCGCTTCGGATGCCATGATGCCATCAGGCGGTATGTCTGGTTGTTATCAGTCCTTCACTGACCTATCAGCGTCCATTAGCAAAATTCTAGCGTGTTATGGGCAACAACAACTCAACCTGTAAGAAATCAAAAGGACATAAGTACTCGTTCATTCAACTTTCGACCTATAACCCATGTTGAACTTGCAAAACCTACATTCAAATCTGAGATTTCTCAACGGCAATCGGGTGAAAGAGACAAATTTAGCCGTCTAGCCCCATAGACTCCCATTCATTTTGCACTCGGACGATCGCCACCCAGTGGAACTCTGGTGGAACTACAACCAAAATTCGGTACAATAGGGCTTAGTAAGGAGTGGCCAGGCTTTCCGTAGACGGGCTTTGGCTGAACCCTCCCGTAACAACATTTGCATCTGTTTGACGCTCAATCACGAGTTACTGTAGCCTACAGTTTGCTAGCTAGCAAAGTCATCGACTACCATAGTTTAGGTAAGTACATGTTTCCTTTTTGTGTAACGCAATATTATGTTCACATTTTTTTTTAGTTTATCTTTTTAAAATATCTAAGTTAGTCATCTTTGTTCCTGCAGTATGCTGCTAGTCCGGTAGCTAGAGTGGCTTGCAAGTGTTAGCTAACACATGCTGTTTTGTCTTTGTTACAGTACATAGCACACTGAGGTTAAGCAATGTTGCTAGTAGCGTTATGTAGAAATGTAATTAGCTACTTACAGTAGTTAGCCAACGCTTTACATCTAGAAAGACTAAGTATAACTTGTGTTTTTTTCTAACAAAACATAATGATGTATATGGGTTGTGTAAATGATTTTGTTTGTCCGAACAAGTATGCTGCTAGTTCAGTTCACAGTGTAGCTACAGTGGCTAGCAAGTGTTAGCTAACACATGCTGTTTTGTCTTTGTACAGTACACACTGAGGTTATGCAATGTTGCTAGTAACGTTACATGTAGAAATGTAAATAGCTACTTACAGTAGTTAGCCAACGCTTTACATCTAGAAAGACTAAGTATAACTTGTGTTTTTTTCTAACAAAACATAATGATGTATATCGGTTGTGTAAATGATTTTGTTTGTCCGAACAAGTATGCTGCTAGTTCAGTTCACAATGTAGCTACAGTGGCTAGCAAGTGTTAGCTAAAACATGCTGTGTTGCTACTGTACTTTTAGGATTTAATGGGATTATGATGAGTTCAATTTCTCTGAACTGTTGTATTTTTTATGTTTGAGGACAATGCTGTGTTCACTTGAAACACTGCACTGAATGAATACATTTTATGTTTAGCAATTTCTCTGTTCCACATTTGGCTGTTCAGTTTTTCCCCACAGCATGGCTACTGTATATTCCTAACGTTAACAATGTGGTTTTGTTCACATTTTCCTTCAGATACCTTGACCAGAGCATAACCAGTTATCTTCACCCAAGAGACCTACTGTTGGACAATTGTTTTGGCTTTAAAGGTAAATGCATTGTTAGTCACAATGTCTAGTTACTGGGCCAAAAGGAGAAGAATATTGAAAGGAGTTGAGAGGGAAAAACAGGAAATTGAAGCTGCAAACAATGTTCTACTTGCTGTTATTCCTGAGTTTGACCAAGTAAATCCTCCTGTTAATGAACATCAACATGGAATGGCTACAACAAGCCATGGACAAATTGTAATCCCTGAAGCACAGGAAATAACTGGAGATGAGGTATATGAACCTAGTGAAATGTTTTCCTGAAGCACAGAAGACACTCCGCTTTAACCATATAGCAAATGTGCAGAGGAAATATTATCTTCTTCCTTGCCCGGATGGAAAGGCTGGTTTTCCATTGATCCACTTGTAAAAATGACACTTTTTTTGAAGGGGTGAGAATTTTTCATGTTATTGATTCTGCCTGGAAATTAATCAAAATGTATACTTTATGCTAATCTTTCTTCTATTTTAGATGCTGTTTGCCATTGCTCAGTTTATCAACGAGGAGGATCTGCCATTTGCAGTGGTTCCACAAGTGTGGCTCAGCAATGACATGTGCTGTTTGCCCCCATTTAACCTCCGCAAAAAAGACAAAGGAAACAATTTAGCCATCCGCTGTACGTCTCCACACAGCACCTGGGAGAAACATCATTTTAAGTTTATGAAGGGAGCAGGTAAATGGGTCTGACTTGTGCATTTGATTTTCCTGCATTTCATCTGTGTCATTTCTTTGTCTGTTTATGGTGGATAACTGACTCTGTCATTCATTATTCCCTGCTCTAGAATCTTGGCAAGAGGCGATGAGATATTTGGTGCGCTTCCAAACAGGTTCCAGCGTTGAAACGACGGATGATGACAAGAAGGGAAAGCGAAAGAGAATCTCAACTTCCAATTACAGACCCCAGGCCTCTTCTGATGAAGAGGAGTCTAGTCTTCCAGATGCACCAGCAGTGCTGTCGTTTCAGCAACCTCTTTTGAGCTTTGAAAACATCCGGTTCCCGGTAACAAGGTTTCAGTGCTGCCCGATGCTCCAGAAGTTGCATCGATTCCAGAAAACCAGGAAAATGTTGAGCCATCTGTAGATTTCAGAGCTGGTATGTAAAATGTATTGCTGTGATGTTTGATTTGTGATCCTGCCACTAAACTATACACTTTGTTAGATTTTCAAATTTCTGTTTCCTCTTTCTCAGAACCAGGTTTCTCTCCAGTAATCCAGACTCCACTTCAGAGACCCAAGAGTTTGAGTACAAGTAAGTTATGTAATTTGTGACGCTTTTTGTCTTGGAAACTATTGTTTCTATTTAAGATGAGGAATCATTTAATCATCATCTGTTTTTCATTAGGACACTTGACGGGTTACTCGCCGCAGCAGTTTCATGATGAAAGGTGTCGAGGTGTGTTGTACATTCCATTAGCTTTGCACAGTTCAATTATTGTTTCATTACTGAATATGCAATACTCTGCAGTGAAATTAAAGCTGTTATGTTTGCTCCCCCAGCTCGTCAATTATTAAGCTTTACACCCCCAGCAGCAAATTTACCCTGGCAGCATATGGGTGAAAACGCTGGAGGTATGTAATACGTTGTGCTAAACTAAGTGTTACATTTAAGTCCAATTCATTACATGTATCCAATAACTTCAAACATATTTTTAAATGTCAATGATTATCAATAGGAGAAAGTCATCGCTCAGTTATTGGTCCTTGGACTCTCCTGGGATCTCGTGTACAGCATGAAGGTATATTCTAGGCCTATGTCTTAGTGTCCAGTGTTTTAACATTATTGAAAATAGTGTCTTTAGTTGTTGTATTTTTTATTATTTTATATCTACATTATCTTAATGTAGATGTCCAGAGACTCCAGAATGAAAAACAAGCCGTGATTGATGAGAACCGAGCCCTGAGGGATGAGAACCGAGCCTTGAGGGAGGAGAACCAAGCCCTGAGGGAAAGCAATGCACCAGCAGGTGAGGACATGCACTCTTTCTTAAATTTTACTTTTTTGTGTGTGATGTAGGTCCAAAATTACCACATGCCTGTCATTTTGTAGCTTCGAATGACAACGGCTCACTTCAAGAGCAGGTGAAGCAAGTTCGGACAATGTTGAAGACGTTTGCTCGCACTGGGCAATCAGGTACAACTTGCAAACAACACCTGTGGTTGTTGGTTTAATTCCCAATGGGGCCACCTGTACATGTAGTAAACCTAGACAAAAATGTGATAGTTTAGTAGTTGAGGGACCAGGACTGACTACTGTATTCTTCTATTCTGGGAACCCCTGTAGGTGCAGATCAGACCCTAATGCTGCGACGTCTTGGAGAGTTTGGAGATGTTGTGCGTAGCATGGACAACAAAATGGACACTATGCTGCAACATTTCAGTGCCAATGTGTCTGTTGGAGAGTTTTCCCTGCCAGGGGATCTGTTACTCCCCCTAGACACCCAGGAAGATTTGGCGTTGCTTGACAACAGTTTGAGGCAGGACAAAGAGCTCCAGCAACGATCTAACAAGTTAAATTAAGATTGTACACTGCATATTCTACAGTCTGTATCCACAGCCTGTCACATTTTAAATTTATGAGAAGCTTCAGAGAAATGTAATTTGTAACACTTTTTTTGGTATTTTCAGCTTCGGTTTTTGGCAATCAAATGTGGGAGGTGTGGTGAATGCTTCCGAGTGTCTTCTCTAATCACCTTTCCATCAATACAAACTGGACTGGTGTAGAGGATAAAGCATGTTTTAGAGACATGTTCCTGAAGACAATTGTTCAAAGTAAGTGGGATATTTTTTTATATTTCTAAGTAGATATGTATGACCTTATGCCATTCAAATGGAATGACAGATCTTTATTTTCTACAGGAGCCATCCGGAAGAACCCGGCAACCCAGGATGCCACTGATGAGGCGATCCAGGTTAACGTTACGCATTACCTGAAAGGAGCATCTGACCGTGAAGGTGGAAAAAGGCGCCGCACAGCTGAGAGGGACCCACACCCGACCCCTTAAACCTAGGCTGACTACTGACACCCCAGCATCACTGACAACTGGAACCCTTTCTTTATCCTGTAGTCAGTAACATCAAGACCCCTAAACAAGTGTCAGACTACACTCACCCAATCCACACTGTTCACTGTGGAAATTGGTCTTATTTTTTTTTAGTTCTAGATTATACATCTAATACTTGATATCTGCACATTATCTGGTATTAAATATTCTACTTACCGTGACTTTAGTATTGGCTTATTTCATTACGTCAGTGCTTAACGATTCTATTATAGTTTGTAAATCCTATTTCATGCCTGAAATTTGATATTGCACATTTAGTTCCAAAAATTCTACTTTCATTCCATCAGTGTGCTTATCTATTCTATTAAAAATAGCTTGAATACTATTTCATACCTCTGATACTTGATATTGTACATTACCTGGTACCAAATATTCTACTTCATTCCGTCACAGTGCTTAACTGTTATTATATTGTTAAATATAGCTTGTAAATCCTTTTGCCACAGGTCAGCATTGCAGTTATAATGGTATATTCTACTCCAGAGTTTTACTCTAAATTATTACCATTTATCCTATTGTTAGAAATTACTTGTAAATATGATGTTATACCTCAATTTATTTGGTATCCTGCACTTTCTTTGGTACCAAATATCCTCTTTGCTTATGTTTACTGGTAATTCTTTTCATCCTAGAGCTGACCTCTTTATTTTATTAACAATTATTGTAAGTGTTACAATAGTGTTTTTACAAAAGTGTATATATATATATATATATAAAATATGTTTGTATTTTTCTGTTAATTTTTTCTGCCGGCGGTGCGCCGTCAAACGTGTTTGCGATATTGCCATTCTGCCGCTTCTACTGCCGCTGGAGGACCCCAGAGGACCGCCAACACATTGCTATCTGGGTACTAGTTGTGAATGATGAAAAAAAAAGATTTGGATTTGGTTGTGTTTTAACTTTAAAGTTGCCTCATCATCCAGATGTGTTTCCTGTAGTAGAGCAATATCTACCCTTTCCTTAACAAGAATAGACATTACCCTCCTCAATTTCAGTGTTCCATGCAAACCCCTAACATTACAAATACATATTCTTAGTTTACTACCCAACAATAATGTATAGAGCAAGTATTGATGAATAGAGCAAATACAAAGATATGGAACTGCACCTCCCTTTTCATAAAGTAGCAGATTAAGTACTCAAAAGAAAAAGAGCCTGCCAAAGCTTCAACAGTGAACATTATAACAAATAGTATTAAAAAAACAAAACAATGAACAATACCTTTACAAGGGGTATTTCCCCCATAACAAGGGGAACGATGCGCAACAATAAAGCGCTGTTCAGCGCAAAAGGCTCTTGCTGTGCTACGATGGTAACTCGGAGTTTAGCTGGATAAAGCATGACATACTGAGCTCCCATCTGCTGTAGCTTTTGCCGCGCCGCATAGAACTCCTTCCATTTGCATTGAACAGCAGCGGAAAAATCCTAATAGAACAATATTTTACAGCCGAGGGATACAGGATACGGCCGAGGACGTGGCAGAAACAGGAGCAAAAGCATAGGAAGAGGAGAACTAGGAGAGGCAGAAAGAAACTGGGAACCCAGATGGACACGGAGCAGAACCAGACACGAGTCGTGATTATCATATCTGGAAAAGCCCTGACGGAGGAGAGCACCCTAGTCCTTTCTAAAGGGCTATCTTTTGCACCAACCTACTCTGCTAAAGAATTTGATACAAAGATTGAACTCTTCCGTTTCTACAGGAATTTACATCTCAAGACCTGGTACAAGTCTCAGGCTACACCTGCAAGCTCCATAGACACAGGTCAGACAGTTTCTTTTTCCCATAGACGCCTTTTCAAACCTAAGTCTACTTTTTGCCCATTGGTTCAGAATACAGCATTACAGATATTTGCTAAAAAGGTTAATTATGATATTGAAAATTTGTTTAAACAGAAAAGACCACCTAGGCAGAATAATTTGTCTCACACTGAAAAGAAGGCCTTGGAAACATTATCCAAACATAGTGATGTAGTTATTAAAAATGCAGATAAAGGTGGGGTTATAGTAATTTGGGGAAAGGATATGTATATAAAAGAACCTTTCGTCAGTTAAACAACACAGAATTTTATCAACCATTGACATTTTATCCTATTGAGTCTCTTAAAGAGGAATTGAGACAACTATTACATGTGGCCAAAGACAATGATCGGATCTCTGAATCTGAACTGAGCTTTTTGTGGAATGAAAACCCAAGAGTGGCATCATTTTATATGCTACCCAAAATCCACAAATGTGTTGATAACCCCCCAGGGAGACCAGTTATCTCTGGAAATGACAGCCTCACTGAACAAATTTCTACATTGACTATTTTATCAAACCTTGTCTGCCTTCACTCCCAGCATATGTTCAAGACACCATGGATGTTCTTAAAAAGATCACACAACTACAAAATATAGACTCTGAAACATTTCTAGTCACTATGGCTGTAGAAGCATTGTATACTAACATTAAACATACGCAGGGACTTGCATCTTTGACACATTTTTTGAGTAGAAGACCTGGGTCAGGATTGCCCCCCACTGAGTTTTTGGATTCATTAACTGAATGGACATTGAATAAAAATATCTTCATTTTCCAGGATAAGACTTTTAAACAGATAAAAGGTTGTGCTATGGGGGCCTGTTACAGCCCATCATATGCAGGTCTATTTCTAGGAAAATGGGAAGAAGATTTTGTCCTTAACCAGGAAAAGAATGCCTTTTTCAAGCATATTATCTGGTGGGGATGTTACATTGATGATGTTTGCTTGTTTTGGTCTGGTTCAGAGACAGATTTGAAAGAGTTCCATGTTTTTTGAATAACATTAACCCCAACATTAAACTGTCTTTGGAATACAGTAAAGATAGTATTAATTTCCTTGATCTTAACATATCAAAAGACGATCATGGTGCCCTACACACTTCAGTTTTTAGAAAACCTACTGACAGGAAAACTATCCTACATGCTAAGTGGTTGAAGGAAAATGTTCCTTATGACCTTATGACCGAGACAATTCTTTTGAGCACAAAGCAAAAGAGATGATGTCACGTTTTAAGGAACGGGGTTATAAAAACACAACTCTCCAAAAAGCATACAGCAGGGCCAAATCTGCTAACAGGGAATCACTTTTAGAAAGAAACCCCCCTGAGCCTGTAAAAGATATACCCATCTTTGTTACTACATATAGTACAGAGGCAGAAAAAATCAAGAGAATAATAATAAATAACTGGGGTATTATTGAGAGTGATGATGTACTTGGCCAGTTGTTCCCTGAGCCACCTTTGGTTACTTTTAGAAGGTGTCCTACAATTCGTGATAAACTAGTTCGGAGCCATTTGAAACCAGAAGGCCAACAAACATGGCTGGGATCTAAACCCAAAGGGTCTTATAAATGTCACCATTGTAATCACTGCACAAATGTTATACAGACTAAAACCTTTGATGATATTTTATTCCGAAAACAGTTCAATATTAACCATTTCATAAACTGCAAAACTGTGTTTGTTATATATAGACTGGAATGCCCTGAATGCAAAGTGTTTTATATAGGAACGACAAAGAGACGTTTGCAGGACAGATTGGCTGAACACAAGTATGCAATCCGCATAGGCAATATGAACTATCCTATGGCGAGACACTAAATGGAATTCCATAAGAGTGATCCTTCTACTGTACAGATTTGTGGAATTGACCATATCCCACTATCATTAAGAAAAGGGGACAGGCAAAAACCAGAGAAAGTTTCTGGATTTATAAACTGCAGGCTATAAAATATCCAGGCCTGAACGAAGAACTTGACCTGAGTGTTTTTCTCTAAATTTTGTTGTATTTTCTATTTGATTTTTTCTTTGTACTTTTGTAGTGATATATGCATTTCTTGTAACTTTGAAGTGTTTTTTCACAAATATTCTACTAAGCGTCAAGGAGGCCATCTAGTGGCCTTTGTTATTATCTTACAATTCTGAACCTACTGTTGTCATTTGCCAAATGGAGGTTTCTGATTGGTGGTTTGAGACCTTATAAGGCTCCTCCTGTTTGTTGAAATGTAGTGACTCCCGGACGAAGGCTTGTATGTCGAAACGCGTAGTGTTTTAATAGTTTTAATAGTGTTGATTATGACCAAGCCATAGAAATAAAGGCTTTTTAACTTTTCTAAAGAGAGTGCCTTGGATGTTCCTGATGATTTCTACATGTTTTTTCTATCCAAAGAGCACCTCAAACTTATTCACTTGTGTCCAGGAAGTGCTTCTCTACAGACATTTGTTTAATATTTTACAATCGTTGTACATCAGATCTCCTTTTTGTGCCGCATTCTGCTGGCATCAACAACCCGCTGCTTATCCTGAAAGTTGTGGAAGCGAACAATAAGCGGACGAGGCCTACCCCTGGCGTCAGCTTTTGGCATAGAGATGCGATGAGCTCTCCCCAGTTTAAGCATTCCCGACTTTGTTTCGATGCAGAGGAATTTTGGGATCCAAGACTGAAGAAATGCGGTCGGATTAGTTCCTTCAGCATTTTCAGGAAGGCCAATTATGCGTTAATTTATCCTCCGACCTCGATTTTCTATATCATCCAGGTGTTCGGCGAGAGACGAAACTCTGAGTGACTGAAGCCACGCGTTCGCTGTATCGACTGACGACTCAGCCTCAGCAATTCTGTTCTCGGCTTCATTAAGTCTGCCCGCTGTTTGCTCAAGTTGTTGTAAATGGGCTTGAATAGTGTGCGCAAGCGACCCCAGCTTATCGTCAATCACCTTTCTGATTTTCCCAGTCATCTCCTGTAGCTCCCTGGATAACGCTGGATCAAGCTGGCCAACATCGTTGCGCGTGTGGGAATCCTCGCTAGCTGCGTCCGCAGGTTTCTTTGCTGGTTTCGGCATTTTCACAAAAGAATCAGCCCAAAAAGTTTCTAATGACATAGTGCCTCAGGTTGCATTGCCAAAATTGATTAAATTACATACTCAAGTGAACAAATTATGAATTCTATATTGAGTGAGGCAGGAGCATCAGCAAAAGCATCCACCTCTCATGCCGCCATCTTGGCCCCCCATTTAAGCTTTTCAAAGGCCAAAGTGTACATTACAGTCTTCAGTCTCACGGCATCCCAGATTTCAATATTTTTTGATTCAAAATAGCTGAATCACTAACCATCTGAGATTTCGGTATAGAGATAAAAGTTAAGATCATAATTTTCAGGAATATTACAGCACAATGAGTGTATATTTGCACTGTTTGTTGTTGGTTATTGGCATCTGATAGAGCTTTTGGATTTGGAAACAGTGACATCAGACTTAAGCTTAACAAGTAAAGTGAAGATGCACAATTTTAATTAGGGTAATCAAAATGTTAATGTCAATTTTTTTTACATTGATTTATTACATGGAACATGTGTTTCCATGCATTTTGAGATGTCTTTTCTTGTACAGCCTATTGTATATATATGGTTGATTATTCATGTTGCTTATGTATTATAAATTTTTTTGTGTATTGTATTTATTGATATTACTCTACTAGCTTTTTTCCCCAAGTGCATGGAAGTGTATGTAATAAAATGGATCTAAAAGCACTGAATCGACTGTAGTTCCTTATGAATCTCTGGTAGAAATTAGCGAATCCTAGAAACCGCTGCAGATCCTTCACCGTCCAAGGAAGGGGCCAGTTCTGGATAGTTTCCACCTTCCTCTGGTCCTTCCGTACTCCGAACTGATCGATGACATAGCCCAGGAACTGGACTGAGGTGGTGTGAAACTCGCACTTCTCCAGCTAGAGGTACAGTTGGTGGGCTCTTTATTTCTTCAGGGCCAGAGAGACATGATGTCGATGTTCAGACAGAGAAGATGAGTAGATGAGAATATCGTCTATGTTGACGACCACGAACCTGTTAAGATATACTCTGAAGACCTCGTTCATGTACCCGGGGAAGACGGCTGGAGCGTTAGACAGTCCGAAGGGCATAACCCGGTATTCATAATGACTGGAGGGCGTGATGAAAGCCGTCTTCCACTCATCGCCTCGACGAATACGGATCAGGTTGTATGCACTGCGTAAGTCGAGTTTAGAGAAGATGCGGGCTCCACGCAGCTGCTCCAGAGCTGCTGGGACCAGAGGAAGGGGATAGCTGAACTTGACGGTTTGAGAGTTGAGGTGACTGTAATCAATGCACGGCCTCAAGCCTCCGTCCTTTTTGGCCACAAAGAAGAAGCTGGAAGCGGCAGGGGACGTGGATGGACAAATGTACTCTTGCCTGAGGGCTTCCTCCACATACTCCTTCATGGCCTTCTGCTGCGGGATGCACAGAGGATAGACACGACCTTTAGACAGAGTGGCTCCAGGTAGCAGGTCGATAGCGCAGTCCCATGGCCGATGAGGTGGTAGTTTGGTTGCCAGTTGTTTGCTGAACACATCCTGGAACGCCCTGTACTCTGCGGGAATCTCCACCTGGTGTTGGATCTCTGGACTCTCAATAGACGTGGAACAAACGGGAATCTCGGGGCTTCCCTCTGAAGAAGAAGAACTCTGATGAAATCTTTTTGCCGTCGATATGCAGGAAGGAAAACAGTTTTCACCCCAACGAAGGACCTCCCCGGACGTCCAGTCGATGGTGGGTTGGTGTTGGACCATCCAAGGGCGTCCCAGGATGAGCTCAGCAGTGGACTCCTCCAGCACCATGAAGGAGATCTCCTCCGTGTGGAGGCAGCCAACGCAGAGCTTCAGTGTGGGGGTGACATAGCAAATTCGACCTCGACCCAGCGGTTTACCTTGAATGGTTTGAACTCGGAGATCTTGGAGGTTTCGTTGTTTGCGGATGTTCAGTTTCTGGAGGAGTTGCGTGGATATGAAGTTCCCCGCGGAACCAGAGTCGAGGAGGGCTTGTGCTGAGACACATACATGAGAGGTTAATAGGTGGACAGTAGTACGATTCAGAGGTGCTATCTTGGGAGGAATTTGAATAGTGCTTACCGCTGGGCGTTGAGGTCGAACAGGGCAGGTGCTGATGAGATGTTTATCACCCCCACAGTACAAGCAGAGGTGATGTTGAATGCGACGCTGCCTCTCAGAAGACGAAAGATGAGTGGAGTCTACTTGCATAGGCTCGGGTGCTGGAGGAGGGCATGATGGAGCCGGAGGTGGAGGACATGCAGCGGAAGCAGGGTTATTGCAGGCAGACAAATGTTGGGACACCCGAATGGTTTTCTGAATGAGACCTTCTATTCCAATAGAATTTTCAAACACCACGATCAGCTGGCGGATGTCGGGGTTGAGACCATGACGGAAAGCTGTTATCAGAGCGGTTTCATTCCAGCCGCTCAACGCCGCCAATGTACGAAACTGGAGTGCATAACTGGTTACTGAGGACGCTCCTTGACGGAGATTGAACAGCTGATCGTGCATGGAGAGATCGGATGCAGTCTGACCAAAAAACTTCCTTGAAATGCTGCACAAAGTTCGATAAAGTTTTCACAACAGGAGAATTTGAATTCCACAAGGACTGGGCCCATTGGAGTGCTCGACCGGATAACAGGGAAATAATAAAGGCCACACGGGCTGAATCGTTCGAAAACTGATGAGCTTGCATCTGGAAGTAAAGGGAAATTTGCAGGAGGAAACCGCTGCAGTCCTAGATCCACAAGGAAGCACAGGAAATAATCCACAGGAATACCGGAGTGACGATCCAGAGAACAGCAAGGAACAACGGAGAGAATCTCTGGAGAGCCTCGACAACAATCTGACAAAGACCAGACGAGATAAACAACATAGGACTACTCATTCAAAACAATTGGCACAGATCAACTCATCAGCCGCGCTAAAAAGCGACGCCCATACATACACGCACACACACATAGCGAGGGCGAGTCAGTGAATCCATGAACCGTGACACATATCATTTACAATAAGTGCTTTTGAAGAAAGGGATTGAATATTCAGAAACCCAAGCTTTATCATGTTCATCTGAATTTTGTTTCGCACTATAAAATGCTTTGATTTGGAGTGAGAGATAAAGGGGGAGTGGCTTAATTGTCTCAGATACATGTCACTGCACTGATTGGTCCAGTTTTGGTCTGCAATCTCTAAACCAGAATAAAACCTGCTCCAGAACAGGTTAGCCGTGTAGCATAAGTTATGGTGATGAACACAACTAATAACCAATCACTTTGTACCAATCAACTTTGTTGAGCCCGAAAAAGGCAGAGTTTGCACAAACTAATCTCAAACTTTACCTGTTAGCAACTGAAACCAACTTTGTGCAACAGGCCACAGGACGTTTTGTTGTTTTCCTAAAGACAAAGAACTGCCTTACACTGACAGCTAAATGACAAGTCAGAAAGTTACAACTTAAAAACAACTTCCACAAAACTAACATTAAAGAATTAAAGTTTATTTCACTATACATTTGCTTTATCTGAATCTCACAGTTTCTGTAGCAACCTTTTAATCACAAAATCACACATTGTCAGTGAAATGGTCCTTTTATTTGTTGTTATTGTACAGTCAGTGTGCATACCTTTGTAATAGATAAACTAAAAAAAAAAACCCTGTACAAATTCAGGGAATTGTTTCATATATTAACAATAACTGATTATTGTTGTTTTTCTGCATTTCTTTCCAGTCTCTTTTCATTTTGGTATTTCATTGAACAAACGTTCAATCAAAATAATTTTCAATAATATTTTTGTTCTCCAACATATAAAACACAAATCTTGTGGCATTTCACAGTAACACTAGTTTATTAGTTAACTAACTACACATTTACTTTATGGGAATCTAACAAAACATTTGCTCACTGTGACACAGAACAATGCTTTTTAATATGATTCACTAGATTATTTGATTTGGTGAAACTCTTCTCACACTGAGTACAGTGGTACGGCTTCTCTCCAGTATGAACTCGCTCATGTTCTTTCAGAGATCCAGACTGAGTGAAACTCTTGTCACAATATGAGCACTTGTAAGGTTTTTCTCCAGTATGAATTCGTTGGTGCTCTTTCAGATGATCATATCTAGTAAAGCTCTTCCCACAGTCAAAGCACACATGATCTCTCACTCCATTGTGTGTTTTCTGGTGCTGTTTAAACCTGCCCAGCCTTGAAAAACTCTTTCCACACTGAGTGCATGGATACGGTTTCTCTTCAGTGTGAATTCTGATGTGTGTCTTAAGGGTTCCTTTCTGTGTGAAACTCTTTCCACACTGAGTACAGTAGTACGGCTTCTCTCCAGTATGAACTCGTTCGTGTGATTTCAGAGATCCATTCTGAGTGAAACTCTTGTGACAATATGAGCACTTGTAAGGTTTTTCTCCAGTATGAATTCTTTGGTGCTGTTTCAGTTGGTCAGATCTAGTAAATCTTTTCCCACAGTCAAAGCACACATGATCTCTCACTTCATTATGTGTTTTCTTGTGATGACTAAAACTGTCCAGCCTTGAAAAACTCTTTCCACAGAGAGAACACACATAAGGCTTCTCATCTGAATGAACTTTCAGTTTATCTTTTAGTTTTGATGATGAAATAAAATCTTTACCACACTGATCACAGTTAAATGTTTTTTCTCCATAGTGAATGTGCAGATGATAACTGAGAGTTGATGCTCGAGAAAAACTCTTTCCACACTGAGTGCAGGTGTGCGTCTTTTTGGCTTTTGTTGTTTGAATTGTAAAGTTACGATGTTCCTCCTCCACTTCATTCAGTTCTTGTCTTTGGTCTTTCACTCTCACCTGGTCTAAAATACATATCAAGTTATAATCAGTTCAAGTGAACCTTTATTTATTAACAGAAAAGTACAGAGATCAGATCTTTCACTTTTTGTTCTGCCATTCATTTGTTAATATAGTCAAAATATGTTTTACAACTGCTATATACAAGGTTATTATCATTTGGATGTATTTCTACATCATTTATCACCCATATACTGCTTAATAATTCACATCAACTAAAGCAGTCAACAATGAAGAATCAAGAATGGACACCAACCTATTTGTTCCTCAGTATCTTCATGTTTTATTCTGGATGGTTCTGGATCACTCATGTCTTCAATCTCCTCTTTAATAAACTCCATCTTTAACAGTCACACAGATTTCAGCTGCTACTCCTGGAGTTTGTTCTTCTCTTGTAGGATGATGGGAATATTCCCAGTATTTATTGGTGAATTGTTGTGGGAGGGGCTTCACTGCTGGTGTGATCACTGTGTTTTTATCCAATCTGCATTTAAAAAGTACAGGGTCATCATGTTTAACTGAGCTGCTGAAAAGCCTCTTTGTCTCCAAAAGTTCCCTGTTTTCAGCTCATTCATTATGGTGGTGTCTGAGATCTTCAGTAAATTGGCACATTAAATCGTTTTATTGGAGTCAACAGGCTGAAACAAACTACAGCATCATCACCTTTAACTTCAGTTCTTGTCTTTGCTCTTTCACTTCCATCAGGTCTGAAACATTAAAACATATTCAGTCGTTAGAATGAGTTCTGGAGGATAAATGTGAATTTTCAAGTGAACCATGATTTAATAACAGAAAACAAGTGAGATCAAATATCATATATCATACAACAAGTGAGATCAAATATCAAATATCATATTTTTGTTGTACCAAAGGTTAGTTTTGTCATCCTCTTGTTAATAGTTAAAATGTGAATGACAACTGCTGTAAAAGATTATGATCTAAGTGCATTTATGTAATATATTCCTAGGTTAATTGCTTATTTTTCACAACTTTTATGATTGGTATCTAACTATATATATATATATATATATATAAACTAAGCCTAGCAGTCAGTGATCATCATGCATTTGACCTAATTGAAACCATTCATAAAAACAGCCATGATTTTTTTGTGTGTACACTGTAAAATCTAAAAGTGCCTCAAATATCCTGTCGGATACTCAATGAGCTTAAAAATGTAATTTAAGTTCCTCAAAGCTCTTTCTCCTATAGTAGGGTTACTGGTGGAGCATTGACAATCTTTGCGGTTTTTGCTGGATCTTATGGGATCCTTTAAAGCAGGGATTGGCAACTCCGGTCCTCAAGGGCCACTGTACTGCAGAGTTTAGCTCCAACCCTAATTAAACACACCTGAACAAGCTAATCAATGTTTTCAGGATTACTAAAAAATAATTTGCGTCAGGGTTGGAGCTAAACTCTGCAGGACAGTGGCCCTCGAGGACCGGAGTTGCCCATCCCTGCTTTAAAGGAACACTCCACTGTTTTTTGAAATAGGGCTTATTCACCATCTCCCCTACATTAAGATAGATGGGCAAAAGCATTTTTGTTTCAGTGCATGAATTGTCCTGGTTTGGCAGCCCCGACGCTAGCTTAGCTTAGCATAATGAATGGAATCCTATGTCCAGCTGACTTGAAGGAAGTAGGCCTAAAGCCAATAGTTAAAGTTCATGTTTTTTGCCCTTCGGAATACTATTATAGTTAAAAGACATAGCTAAACGTGAGACTATGTGTATTGTGATGCATTATTATTCTGCTAGATAAAAATGTATTAGATAAAATGTATGCAGTAACTTACAATATTTGCTATGAGCGTGTGTGTGACAGTGATTCATGCGCATACCTGTCAGTCAGCGCGGCATCGCACGTCAAGTTCGTAGAGAGCTTTATTCAGTCCATTTTTAATTCTGATATATTACCTAAGAAGGAAAAAAATAAATTGTCAGACATCCATGAGTGTATGTTCACAAAGGAAAACAACTGAAAAACAGCGCTGGTTGTTCTTTCGATAGGCTACTCGACAATGACGGAATCCAACGGCGTAAGCAAAGTATAAGGCGTGTATTAAATTTTATGAAATAATCCGGAAGAAAGTATAAAAACACAGCAGAGATGGCAAGTTCAGCAGCTGGAATCAGCTGACGTAATGGCTAACAGAGAGCAGACAAACGGCTAGTGACAGCAGCGGCAATCCACCTGTCACTCAAGTGGCCACACCCTTGATTATGCAGCATTTTAAGGCTTAATATAATTTAAACGGATGAGTTATAAATAAATCCACCCCCCTCACAGTTGTCATGAAGGGCAAAATTAGCTGTATAGATCAAAACCACTTTTTGCACCAGGCTGTAAACATTTTTTTTTCTGCTGTAAAGTTGGGCATATTAACATGGGGGAGATACAGATTTGACTCACTTTTGCAGCCAGTTTAATTCACTTCCTTCTTGGTTTCAAGAGAGAGACCGGGAGGTTGCCGCTTGGTTGCGACGCTCGCTTTACGGCATTGCCTCGTGTAATGTGTATGCAGTAGTTTCAGCCTAGAGAGTGATTGCACTCAAGAGCTCCTGGTTTTGGTCATACACCAATTTAAGGTTTGGTGAGGTAAATATACATTCTCATACCAGTGAACAGACCCGTCCCTTTGGGCGGGCCATAGGGGGCCGGGCCCGCCCCAAAAAATGCTTGTGCCCCCCCACTTGAGGCACAGATAATTTAATTTTAAAGGGGGGGTGAAATGCTGTTTCATGCATAGTGAGTTTTTCACACTGTTAAAGAGTTGGATTCCCATGCTAAACATGGACAAAGTTTCAAAAATGAAGTTGTAAGTTTGATGGAGTAATTCTGTTCCAAAAATACTCCTTCCGGTTTGTCACAAGTTTCGGAAAGTTTTTTTCGAATACGGGCCTGTGTGACGTCAGAGTCGCCGGAATTTCCTTATACGGGTCTTAAGGGCACTTCTCCCGGAAGGGCGCGCGCGCATCTGTAGCCTAGTGCGTGCGAGAGTACGCCTATGCCCATCAGAGCGCTGGGCTCGGCTGCGCTGCAATTAAAAAAATGGCACCAAAAAAGTGTGTTTTTGGTTGCCAGGGCAAGACAACATTACACAAATTTCCAAAGAAACCTGCGTTAAGGGACCTGTGGATGGATTTTGTTTTTCCAGAGCAGCAACGGAGTTGTGCAAGTGTTTTTGTTTGTTCCCTTCATTTCGACAGTAATAGTTTTATAAACAAGGCCCAGTTCAACGCCGGATTTGCAGATCGCCTAATACTCAAAGATGGAGCAGTCCCAACGATAAAGGTTCACGGTCGTGCGTTGGAACCGCAGGCGGTGAGTAAAACTGCTTCAAATGTCTGTGAGTTGTTAACTATCGGCGTGTAAGCACAGAAAGTAAACAACATGATCACATACTGTTACTCCCCTCGAGTTTTAATAAAGGCTCAAGTCATTCCTGGGTTTTCACGGGCATTTATTCGATGACGGGCATGTCTTTACATGTTCACTTGTAGCATTTCCAAATTGCCGTCAGAACTGGTATATAAATAAAACACAGAAAAACATAAATTAACCTTTAAATTCTTGACATACTTGCAGACAATATTAAACAGAATCACATAGAAACTAAGAAATAAAGCATACATTTGTGACATGTAAAATAATATATATGAACTTGCTTGTTACAAACACCGTCACACCGTCGTGTAACACAAATAAATGACAAAGAAAGGAAAAATATATATACCTCATTGGCCGCATGAACCCGAGAGGGTAAACTTAGAAGGGTATTCGTCTTCACACTTCACCAACAACTTATATAACTTTTACAATCTTCCGTAGCTTTTAGAAAGCAGGCTCGCAAGCCACAGCACATATCTCTCTTCTAGATCTTAGCGAGTGCACCCATACAGCGTCCCTATAACAACAAATTATAATTTCCGCACGGAACAAAAAAAATAAGTTCCACCTTTTTCCTCACAGTTTTTTCACAAAAGAAATAAACATGCAATTACTATTTATTGGCCATGAAACATAATTTCAATCATATGATTTTTAACCTCATGTATATTTATATTTTAATTGTGAACCATATTTAACAGAGATTTATGAATTGCCTTTGATTGCAGCTACACTCCCACCAAATCACTTGTGATTTCAACCAATGAACTATGTGTGAGCGATCACTGTAAGTTAAAGATATGTTAGTCAGCTTCAAGTAATGTGACTGTCTTGTGGATAGGTCTCTCCAGATAGACTGGTTTGCTGAGTCTCTTTCCTTGATCATCTAATGCGGAGTCGCTGATCAGTAACTGGACCTTCCGCACACATCCATCTTCAGATGGATACACATTAGCGACTTTAGCCAGCTTCCATTCATTTCTGGGTGCAGTATCGTTTTGTACAATTACTATATCATTAACCTTCGCATTTCTCCTCGTCTTGTGCCACTTCTGTCGTTGTTGTAAACTCAATAGGTACTCCTTTTTCCATCTGTGCCAAAATTCATTGGCAAGGTATTGGACTCTACGCCATCTCTTGCGGAGGTAGAGGTCTTCCTTTACAAAGTTTCCAGGTGGAGGCAAGATTATTGAGGACTTCATTGTCAGAAGTAAGTTGGGCGTAAGAGGCTGAGGACCTGTTGGGTCACTGAGTAAGAGTGTTGTCATAGGTCGGCTGTTTATGATTGCCATCACTTCATAAAGATAGGTCCGTAAGGATGAACTGTCGAGTGTTCGGGATGACTGATCCAGGATGGATGTTAACACACTTCTGATTGTCCGGATCTGCCTTTCCCAAACTCCGCCCATATGGCTAGCAGAGGGAGGGTTCATTACAAACTCGCATCCTAGTTTTTTAAGGCATTCTTGATCCATTTCCTTTACTGCTTCCAGGAATTCACGCCTCGCTCCAACAAAATTGGTGCCCTGATCTGATTGTAGTTGACGAACGTTTCCACGAAGGGCAATGAAGGCACGAAGTGAGTTAATGAATGCATCGGTTGATAGATCGTCTAGTAACTCTATGTGCACTGCACGAGAGCACATGCATGTGAACAATAGTCCATAACGTTTCAGCTCTTTTCGACCTTCTTTGATGTAAAACGGACCGAAACAATCCATCCCACAATACGTGAAGGGAGGAGTTGTCTCCATTCTCTCACGCGGCAGGTCTGCCATTCTCTGTTCTTCAGTGTGACGTCTAAACGTTCTGCACTTGACGCAGTGGTAGATGACTGATGACACAGCTTGACTACATCCGAGGATCCAGATGCCATTTGATCTCAACTCGTTTATGGTCATGCCACGCCCCTGATGTTGCACTTGTCTGTGATAATGATCGATCAGTAACCTTGTTATGTGGTTGTTTTTTGGAAAGATGACTGGATGTTTGATGTGTGGATGCATGACAGCATGCTCTAATCGACCTCCTACTCTAAGGATGCTCCTGTGGTCTAAGAAGGGATTGAGTCGGTACAGCCTATTGTTTTTGTCTTTGGTCATCTCCCCTTGTGACTCAAGATCATTGATCTCTTTGGAGAAGACTTCCCTTTGTACAATGAGCATGATGGCAAGCTCCGCATCCTGTCTTTCCTGAAGACTTGTGGCTTCATTGGTTCTCTGTATTGTACCCTTAAACTCCTTGAGAAATCTTTGGAGTCTGGCGATTGCTTTCACTAGTCTTGTCCAGCTTGAAAACTTAAGAAAGCGATTAGTGAGTGAATCTGTTGTTGTTGAGGTCTGGTGCACAATGACCCTACGCACTTCTGGATCTTTGGCATCAAGTTCTCTCATCTTAACCTCACCGCTTGGAAGCTCTTCCTGCCAGAGAAACTCTGGACCACTAAACCAATTGGAAGCAATGAGCTCCTTTGCCTTAAGTCCTCGTGACGCATGGTCAGCGGGATTGTCTTCTGACGTCACGTATTTCCACTGAGTTGGGTTTGTACTTTCCTTGATGCGCTGTATGCGGTTAGCTACGAAGATATGAAACCGTTTCGCGTCATTATTAATGTATCCTAAGACGACATTTGAATCTGTCCAGAAGAATTCCTGGGCATCTTCAAGCTCCAATTCTCCTCTGAGCATGTCACTTGTGCGTATTGCTACAACTGCTGTGGACAGCTCGAGTCTTGGCACCGTAGTTAACTTTGTGGGGGATACTCTGGCTTTGGCCATAACTAGGACGCAGTGTATCTGTCCTGTTGTACTGGTTGCTCTTAGATAAGTACAGACTCCATACCCCGTGACACTTGCTTCTGAAAAATGGTGAATTTCATACTTGTGAACGGTCTTGAAATCTACTGGTAAGTAGCATCGCTCAATATTGACATTGGCTAAGCTCTGTTGATCCAATAGCCAGGACTCCCACCGTGACCTTAGCTCATTTGACATTGGCTCATCCCAGTCGATCTTCTCACGACACATCTGTTGAAGTATTTGTTTCCCAAGTAGGACGAAAGGCGCCACAAAACCAAGTGGATCGAAGATAGAGGCTACTGTGGACAAAACTCCTCTTCTAGAGAGAGGGCGCTCATTCACGACTACTCGAAACTGGAAATGATCTGAAGCGACACACCATTTTACGCCTAGAGCTCTCTCAATCTGTTGTTCGCCAAGAGCTAAGTCTTGTTTCATTACTGTCTCTGCACAGTCTTCCTTTGGGAGGGATGCTAATACTTGTTAGCTGTTTGATATGAACTTATGAAGTCGCAACTTGCCTGTATTGCAGAGTTGTCTTGCTTCGTTTACCAACTGAATAGCCTCTTCTTCTGAGCGGACACTTATTAGGCCATCATCCACATAGAAGTTTCTCTCAATGAAACGAATTGTAGCTTCACTGAAATGACCTTGCCCTTGAGCTGCGATGTACTTGAGGCCATAGTTTGCGCAGCCGGGTGATGAAGCGGCTCCAAACAGATGGACACACATACGGTAGACGGAAGGGTTGGAGTAGAAGTCTCCATTGTCCCACCACAGAAAGCGGAAGTAGTCTTGATCTTCTGGCTTGACATGGAATTGGTGAAACATGCGTTCTATGTCGCACATCACCGCTACTTGACCCTTACGAAACCGACATAGAACACCAACCAGGGTGTTGGTCAACTCTGGCCCGGTGAGCAGAAAGTCATTTAAAGACACACCTTCGTACCTTGCAGAGCAGTCGAACACGACTCTTATTTTTCCAGGTTTCTGGGGGTGGTAGACCCCATGGTGAGGGATGTACCAGGAGGGGCTTTTGTCCAGTTCGTCAGGTGGAACCTTTTCCGCATCTCTACGTGTTATTGTTTCATTCATGAATGTTGTGTAGTCTTTGTGGTATTGCCTGTCTTTCTCAAATCTTTTCTTTAGACATTTGAGTCTGTGTTCGGCACAGATTTTATTATCTGGCAGATTTGGTCTGTCCTTCTTAAAGGGTAAGGGCAACTCACAGTGACCATTCGCTTTCATTTTTACTTCTTCCTCCATTATGGAAATGAAACGCAGATCCTCTTGAGAGAAATGAGAGTCCTCCATGCGGCGTTCATTGAAATCGGACTCCAGTACTTTTATCACATCTAGTGGTGTGACTAGCTCTTTGACTTGTGTACGACAGACGTACCTGACTTCATTTGGTAAGGGGGTTGGTGACTGAACAGAAGGTGTCACTTCTTTAACTATGACTCTGTGGCTGCTTCCTATAGCGTCACCATAGTCCACACAGGGATCAGTACTGCCGACTATAGTCCAGCCAAGGTCAGTTCTTTGAGCGAATGGTTCATTGTCCTTTCCTGACACCACTTCTCTGGGTAACAGAGCTTGCGAACAGTTGTACCCTATAAGCAGGCCGACATCACACTCTATCATGGGAGCGATCTCTTCAGCAAGGATCTCTAAGTGAGGCCATGCTCTTGCTGTCTTGGGTGTGGGAATATGACTTAGATTAGCAGGGATAAATTCTCTTGTGTATGTCGTTGGGAGAGGAATTCTCTTGGATGCGTAGAAGCCTCTAACTTGTAGCCCAAATAACTTTTGACTTCGAATGACTGTGTCCCTGGATGACAGTGTGGACAGTTTCAACTGCACTTGTTTCCTTTCTGCGACTAGAGCATCTGCCTTTTCTTGAAGAACGAATGTGGTGTCGCTCTGACTGTCCAGAAGGGCATAGACAAGAACCTCGTGTTCTGGATCGCTTGTTGTGGACAACCAAACTGGAACGATTGTGGATGTGAAATCACTGTTAGTGTTTTGTAGAACACGGTTGGATATTGCCTTGTTTGATGTTTCTGCACTCGGTTGTTTGGTTTCCCTTGTGTCCCTTTGTTCCTTGTCAGGATCCTTTGTCCTTTTGACTTCCCTGTCACGTTCCTGATGTAAACATGTTGGATGTTTCCCTTTGCATGTATTACAAACACTTCTCCTTTCACATTTCTTTGAACGGTGACCCGGGCTTAGACATCCAAAGCACAAGCCCTTTGTTTGTACAAACTTGACTCGATCAGTAATTGACTTGTCCATGAACTTTCGGCAGACATGAATTCCATGGTTTGGTCTTTCACAAAAGATACACATCTTAGTGTCTGATTTCTCTTCAGAACTGCTTGCTAACACTTTTGCGCCAACACTACGGATCTTTGAGGCCTTTGGTTTTTCAAAGTCACTTGCCTTTAGTGCATGAAGCGATGTTATTGGATTGCACGCTATCTTCGCCTCTCTTGTAACGAAGTCGACAAAGTTGCTGAATGCTGGAAATGACCCACTTTGTTCTTGTATGTCAATGACTTTTCTATTCCAGCTCGCCGTTAACCAATCAGGAAGCTTACTGAGCATTTTCTGGTTTTCGCTGCAGTCATTGAGAACTTCAAGATTCTTAATCTGGAACATTGCTGCTTCACAGCCTCTGAGAAAGTCTGAGAACTCTCGTAGTTCAGCACTGTCCTTTGGTCCAATCCTTGGCCATGATGTGAGCTTATTCCTGAAGGCTTTGGCGATTACAAATGAGCTTCCATACCTTTCCTCCAGAATGTTCCATGCTGCAAGATACGCTGTGTCCGTTCCCAACAGGAAATAGCTCTCAATTGCTTTTCTTGCTGGCCCACCAACATACTTGCGAAGGTAGTAGAGCTTTTCATTTACAGGGATGTTCTTCCTGTCTATCAGGGTTTGAAAGGACATTTTCCAATCCTTGTACTTGAGCGAGTCTCCAATGAAGACTGAAGGTTCTGGTACTGGTAAACGACTTATGTTGATTGACTCTGCTAATGCTCTGGCTAATGCAGTAGTGCTATCTTCTTGTGTAGCATTGGTTGCATGTTGCGGGTTAATAGTGGGTTGTGCAAAGTGAACTTCAGGCAAACTAATCAGGTAAGGTGCCGGTTCTTTCGGCTTTGACTTACTGTGTAGAAGGTCTGATATTTCTTCATCTGAAGTTGATTCTTGTTCGTAGACCTGTAGACGTGCTTTGGCGGCTCTCATTTTCTTGACAGTTTCTAAGCGTTCTATCTGCCTACGCTTTTCCTCTAATGTCTTTCGTTTTTCAGCATTTTCTGCTTCTTGTTGTGCAAGTCTTTTTCTGTTTTCAGCTTCAAGATTTTCAAGCTCCCTTTGCTCACGCTCCATTTCTTGCATCACTTTCAAGGTAGCTTCAGTTGCAGCCAGTTCTGCTGCTGCTTCTTGTTTCTTTGCAGATGAATTACTCGAATGGCTTGAACGCGTGATTGCACTACCTGTACGTTTGGATCTGTGAGATGCTGAAGATTGGAACACCGAGCCAGCCTCACTCCAGTGAGTTGACCTTTTAGCTGGGTATTTACCACTTTCGCCTTCTTTAAGAATCTCTGCTGCTTGTTCTATTATCCTTACAGAAACAGCATGACATGTGTCTACTCGACGACGAGTGTCACTGTCAGGAGTGTCGTGACTGCGCAACTCGTGATAGGTTTGCTTTACTTCTCCTGAAGCATTTTGGACCCTTACAATGTGATCCTGTAAGCTTGCAGTGCTAGGTGCATCGAGTGCTCTCTTAGCTTGTTTGGCAATAGCTTTCCATTTGTCATAATTAGTCTTAAAGCGAAACTGAAGCTTATTCACTCTTTCTTCGTGTAGAGCCTGGCCCTTTTCAGTAAGCTTTCTGTTTCTTTGGGTTTTTCTCAAAGCATCTTCTTCAACTACTTGACTTGTATTTGCCTCTTGCTGTGGGCTTGAGTCTACAGTTTCTTCATCAGGGCTTGCTTGATCCTGCAACTTTACAGCTTCACTTCCTTGGACTTCAGGCTCAGCCATTTCCCTACTTGAGCTAATGTATGTGTATTGACTTAAATTCAGATTACTTGTGAGTTTGTATAATTACCTAGATTATTTTAAAGCACTACGGGATGTAATACTATTTAACTTTAAATATGAACTCTGTTAGAATTAACCTTAAAAATGTGTGTAAACACCTTAAAGCAAATTATTTTCACCTTGTATGAAATAGAGAATTACCTTCAATGTCAAAAAACAACAACAATATGCCTTGCTCTTTGCCTTGCCTTAGTGCACCTTTAACTTACACAATGAAGTGATTAGACTTGCAATTAAATCACCTTACAAAGAAATAAACATACAATTAAACTTAAACTTAATTGCAGACACATACACTTCAACCCCTTTTAGCACTTTAGAGTCCCTTTAAAAGTTAGCAGGATTAAACTACTTCTTAACATTTAAACTTGCTTAAATGTGTTACTTCTTTGTAGCTTCACCCCACGACACTTCTGGTCCCGGTTGCCACTTGTCGGGTTTCCGTGCACGCACGCAGTCCGTGATGTCTTTGATGCTTGTGAGCGTAGTTAACGATGTAACGAGCTGCTCGTTAAAGGCTCCGTTGCAACAGGCACCGCTCTCTTCTCCTCCAGCACGAAGCAGGCTGAGTTCTGACTGTTACTCCCCTCGAGTTTTAATAAAGGCTCAAGTCATTCCTGGGTTTTCACGGGCATTTATTCGATGACGGGCATGTCTTTACATGTTCACTTGTTGCATTTCCAAATTGCCGTCAGAACTGGTATATAAATAAAACACAGAAAAACATAAATTAACCTTTAAATTCTTGACATACTTGCAGACAATATTAAACAGAATCACATAGAAACTAAGAAATAAAGCATACATTTGTGACATGTAAAATAATATATATGAACTTGCTTGTTACAAACACCGTCACACCGTCGTGTAACACAAATAAATGACAAAGAAAGGAAAAATATATATACCTCATTGGCCGCATGAACCCGAGAGGGTAAACTTAGAAGGGTATTCGTCTTCACACTTCACCAACAACTTATATAACTTTTACAATCTTCCGTAGCTTTTAGAAAGCAGGCTCGCAAGCCGCAGCACATATCTCTCTTCTAGATCTTAGCGAGTGCACCCATACAGCGTCCCTATAACAACAAATTATAATTTCCGCACGGAACAAAAAAAATAAGTTCCACCTTTTTCCTCACAGTTTTTTCACAAAAGAAATAAACATGCAATTACTATTTATTGGCCATGAAACATAATTTCAATCATATGATTTTTAACCTCATGTATATTTATATTTTAATTGTGAACCATATTTAACAGAGATTTATGAATTGCCTTTGATTGCAGCTACACATACAGTTAATGCATCTATGGAGCATGCGATGTATGGTGTGTGTTTAAATACATTTGTTTAGCTGGCCACTGTATGTGTCAGTTTTTTTATTGTAAAAATAAATCATGTCCTCATAAACCAGTCTGTCTGTTTACAACACACAAATGTTGTAAAACTCGCGCATGACATGGTGTTCTAAAAACACTGCGCTCAAGTTCAAATCATTTCTATTTTTAAAAAAACGCTCGAGACCTTATGTTTTTCACCCATTTCACTGCCCATCTCATGTTTTTGTGAGCAAAAACGCGTTCTGTATGAACGAGCCCTTATATTGTTTAAGTTATAAGTTATAAGTTATACCGTTCCAGTAGGCCTACACACCACATAGAGAGGTCCTGCTGTAGTCGTTGCTGCTGCTGCTGGTCGTCTTCAATCTCAGCCTCGGGATCTGATTCTGGATCAAAAATGTATGGCTGAATCTGATTGTTAGCCATGGTTTATTTTCGGATGTCACTCACAGCTTCCAGACGCTCTCAACGCAAAAGCTTCGCGCGCTCGTGTCGTGATTATTTAGCTCCGCCCACACGGTACGCCTCCACCCGCTCGTGTTTTTCCGGAAAGACTCGGTACAGCCTATCTTTCTTTTATAAATATAATAAAACTAAAGACTTTTTGGAGATATGAAGGATGCAATACTACTCTATAGATACTCAAGATTAACATGAGATTGAGTGAAACTGAGCATTTCACCCCCCCTTTAATATTATCATAGTTGCTAATTTTGTGTTGCATTAAAGTTGCATTCTTTATCATTAAAATATTAAAAATATAAAGAAACAATGGTGTGATTTAGTTTGATTGATGGGAATCTACACTGCAACAGCCTATCACGGCCTTACAAAAGAACGTTAGGCTACGTACGTGACATACAACTAAGCCGCTCAACAGTTACCGCGCATTTTTAAAAGCTGTTTCACAACGAGTTTTCGCCGGCTTACTTGCTTCAGTTCCTTCCGAGTGGAATGATACTTTGATGAGGAGGTTCTGCTCGGAGAAATGCTTCCTCCCGCTGTACTGGGACTGGACAGAGGACAGCGCTGCCTCCACTCAAAGTATCTGTGTGAGTGTAATTGCGTGCTAGTGTATGTATATATGTGTGTGTGTGTGTGTGTGTGTGCGCGTGTGTGTTTGTCATGGCAATGCATATCCCTCTGTTGACTGCTTTAAAATTCAATGTTTGAGAGATGCTTCTAGTGTTACATCTAATATGTTGTGTAGTCAAGTGTTTTATGGATATTTATAACATTGCTTCTGTGTAATGTGGTGTAGGCTAGGCTACCTGGTCATATTGCTGTTGGTATATGTTTAACGTGATGATTACGTGCTGCACGACTAGAGTTGATTATTATAAATATACATACTGTAGGCTAATAATAATTGTGCCCCCCCATACATTTCATATGCCCCCCTTAAGACTGAGGTCTGCCAGTGAACAAAATGTTTTAATGTTATATTTGCGTTTTACATATGTGTGTTCAATGGGGAATGTTTTATAGATTGTCTTTTAAAGCTCCAGTAGGTACCTTTTGTAAACAAATATTTGTTAAAACTGTCATTATGTCCAGACAGTAGAATAGGAGACCGATAATCTGTGAAAAAAATCAAGCTCCTCTGGCTCCTCCCTGTGGTCCTATTGCCATTTGCAGAAATACACCGCTCCCGGTCAGAAACAACCAATCAGAGCCAGGAGGAATGTCTTAGCAGTGTCAATCACGCTCGTGTACGCGCTGATCACCCCTCTCTTGCACAGCGCGAGCGCGTACCGTCGTTCGTGACTCTCCTGTTCGAACTCGTTCATCCAAATGAATGAAACGAACGAAATGACTCGAAAAAAGATTTGTTCATTTTGAACGAGTCTTTTTCGGAGTCATTTCGTTCATTCAACGAACGAAATGACTCGAAAAAAGATTTGTTCATTTTGATGAACGAGTTCGAACAGGATCACGAACGTGCATCACAGAACAGAGCAAGGCGAGCATTTGTGCTTATAAAACTTAAAGTTTTGTATTTATTTTTGAAATGACCGATCGTTTCGCTAGATAAGACCCTTATTCATCGTTTGGTATCGTTTAAAGCCCTTTGAAGCTGCACTGAAACTGTCATTTGGTCCTTGAAACGTTTGTGTCCTAATGAAGTCCATTATATGGAGAAAAAGCCTGGAATGTTTTCATCAAAAACCTTAATTTCTTTTCAGC